>NW_027530544.1:4415138-4421893 GCF_008692635.1 Crocuta crocuta | reverse complement strand
AATATTATATGAGTAATAATAAATAAAATATATAATACTCCTACCTTCCGCCCTGCTAAGAAATAGAATACCGTATGACCTGTGTGCCCTTTAGTTGCCTTCTTAGACTGATCTCTTTTTGTCTTTTTTAAACCTCCTATAGGTTTTGGCAAGAATAGTGTGAGCCGGAGAGGAAGAGTAATGCCTGGAAAGAGACGTCCTTATGGGGTTATTACTGGCCTTGCAGCTAGGAAAGCAACTGGAATTCGAAAAGGAATTAGTCCTATGAATCGACCACCTCTGAGTGACAAGGTAGGATGATGGCTTAATCATACATCAGATACTCTTTTCCATTAGTTGTACTAATATTTCTGTGAATGAGTACAATATTCTCATTGAGAAGCATTTTATTTCTGTATTTTGATTTTTTTTTTATGTAGTATGTTGGGTCTTCTGTAAAATACAAAAATGACCTATTCATGAAGAATACCTAAATATCCACATTCTTAAATAAAATTTATGTAAAATATTTTTATAGGTTTTTTATTTTCTTTATGTACAACATTGACAAATTATTAAGGTATAATTCTATACTATAAAATTCATCTTTTTAAGTGTACAATTCAGTGAATTTTAGACAATTTACAGAATTGTACAATCATCGTAGCAATCTAATCTTAAAACAGTTCTATCACTATAGTCATACCTTACCATCTACCTCAGGTAACAACTAACTTTCTGTGAATTTTCTATAAATTTGTTTTTTCTGCACATTTCATGTAAATAGAATCATATGATAATATGAGGTCTGGCATTTATTATGATGTTTTTGAGGTTGGTCATGTTGTATATGTATCAGTATTTGATTCTTTTTTATTACTGAATAATATTCCATTATATGGATATACCACACTTTGATTCACCAGTGTGAGACATTTTGGTTATTCCCACTTTTTGGATATTATGAATAATGTTGCTGTGAATGGAAGTAAGTAAGTTTGTATGAGCATACATTTTTTTGTCTTAGATATCTATTTTTAATTAGAGTGCAGTCATTTACCCAATGTGAGTTAACTACTTTTCAGATTTTAATGAAGTTTTATTTAGTTCTCAACGAGTATTTTTGAATTGGCTAAAGTGTTTCTTTAAATAGTTTCACAACTATTTAAATAGTTTTTTTTCCTGATTCTTAGGTTTACTATAGTAGGCCTGAGGCACCAAGGAATTTAATGTTCTACTCTTCTGTTTTTTAGTCTTTTTGGTTCTCTGATTTATGCAAAAAATACATACTTGTAAAAAAAATTCAGGATTTCATTCTTTAAATTCTTTTTTTAAAAAATATTTCATTNTTTGACAATAAACTATTTGTAAAAAAAATAAATAAATAAATAAAAGGAAACAAAAAAAAAAACAAAAAAAATATTTCATTTTGAGAGAGAGAGGGAGTGAGCGAGTGTGAGTGAGCAAGGGAGGGGCAGAGAGAGAGAAAGGGAGACACAGTCCAAAGCAGGCTCCAGGCTTTGAGCTGTCGGCACAGAGTCCATTACTAGGCCCAAACCCATGATCCACGAGATCATGACCTGAGCCAAAGTTGGATGCTTAACCAACTGAGCCACCCAGGTGCCCCTCTTCAAATTATCTTTAATGTGCATCTTCTGGTTAAGAACCACAACTGTCTTAGTTCCCTTAACTTCAATTTTGCCACCATCAACAATTGATTTCACCTCTAAAACTTTATCACAGAAGTTAACTATTTATTGGAAATTGGAAAACAGGAAGAAATACAGATACTGGGAGGGTGATTGGATTTAAGTGCTATCTTATTACTTGATCCAGTAAAAATATTAAATTACCACACATGGTAGTCTTTTGAGTTGTTTGAAAATAATGAAAATTTAAAATGTTAATTATAGAATGCTCAGAATGTACTGAATAGTAAGATCCACATATTCAAAGTTGAATGATTTTGACAGAGGTAGGGCTTGAAAAGTGTTGGTTCTTAAAATTCTTTCCTCATTCTGAATGTAGATTAATAGTCTGACTAGGACAAAATATAGTACTTTTGAAGCAGCTTATTTTCCAGCAATTTAGAAACTTTATTTAAATATAAATAACTCATATTATCCTTTTCTGTTCATTAAACAATTTACCTAAATAATTTAATTGGTTTTGAATTGTTACATGTACTTAGAAATTCTACACCTTAAAAAAATGTTTTCACCATAATTAGATGTTGTTACTTTATCTCTCATGTTTCACAGTTCATGTGAATTACTGAGATTTTATTTCAATAAAATATACATTTTCTTACCTATGAAGTGAATGACTAAATGGGAAAGATGGCATATTCATTTATATAACTAGTATTTACTGAGAGCACATGGGGGCTGTACCAACAGAAGAATGGTTGTCTCTACGAATGAATTTTCATTTTGTTTAGAGACAGCTTACAATACCTGTCAGGTAAAAGTTGTGTTTAGGTTCTTTTTTTTTGTTTAATGTTTATTTATATTTTTGAGAGTGCATGTGTGCAGAACGGGGAGGGGAGCAGAGAGATGGAGGGAGAGAGTCACAGGTAGGCTCCATGTTGTCAGCTCAGAGCCTAATGACATGGGGCTTGATCTCATGAACCATGAGATCATGACCTGAACCAAAATCAAGAGTTGGATGCCCAACCGACTGAGCCACCCAGGTGCCCCAGTGTTACGTTTTTAAAGGATTTTTCTAGTGGTGTATATAAATTCATCAGTGTCAATTAAATAATAATTATTTTTCTTTTAGATTCAGAATTTCCCAAACTTGAGAGTATGTTATGTTCCATAGAATTTTTGACTTGACTTTGGTAATACTAAACCATTTAATACTTCTGTGAACTTAAAAAAATTTTGTTGTTGCTGCATAACAGTTGTTTTCCACTAATGGGTAGGTTTTTTTCTTTTTTTTTTTAAGTTTATTTATTAGAGAGAGAGAGGGGAAGGGCAGAGTGAGAGGGAGAGAGAGAATCCTCAGCAAGCTCTGTGCTGTCGTTGCGGCCCCACCACTCTAACTCACAAACCATGAGATCATGACCTGAGCCAAAACCAAGAGTTGAACCCTTAGCCAACTGAGCCACCCAGGTGTCCCTCCACTAATGGGTAGTTTTAATCATTTGTCTGATTTTAACAATGAAAATAAATGTCTTCATACTATGGAATTTTATTCAGCAATAAAAAGGAATAAATTAATATCTAAGTCAGCATGAATACACCTCAAAACATCATACTAAGCAAAAGGAAAACATAATGCTACGTTCTGTGTGATTCCATTTATTTGAAATTATAGAAAAATCTAAACTATAGTGAGAGATCAGTTGGTTATTGCCTGGGGTAGGTGGGAGTCAGGCAAGGTAAAGGAATTGACTGCAGAGGGTCACAAGGAATGTTTTAGGATGAGGGCACTGTTGTGTATCTTTATTATGATGTGGTTACATGATTCATTACTCAAAGTCATCAAATTGTAAACTTAAAATTTTATTTTTTGTAAATAATGCTTCAGTAAAATTAATAAAAAAATACTTCAAGTATTTTATGCATATAAAATATCATTTTGTTTCCGTATTTTAAATATTTAAAATTTTAAGTATTTAAAATACTTCAAGTACTTTATATATATATAATACTTCAAATACCTCAAAAAATAATTTTTTAGGGGCACCTGGGTGGCTCAGTCAGTTAAGCATCCAACTTTGGCTCAGTCATGATCTCATGGTTTGGGAGTTTGACCCCTGCATTGTGCTCTGTTCTGACCGCTTGTGACCACTCAGAGACCCTGGAGCCTGCTTTAGATTCTGTGTCTCTCTCTGTCCCTCCCCTGCTTGCAGTCTCTCTCTGTCTCCCAAAAATAAACATTAAAAAAATAATTTATATCAAAATTATTGTGAAAGAATAACTTTTCCATACGTGTATTTTTTTTTAATGTTTATTTTTGAGAGAGAGAGAGAGCGCACACACATGAGCTGGGGAGGGTGCAGAGAAAGAGGGAGAATCGCAAGCAGGCTTTATACTGTCAGCTCAGAGCCCGACGTGGGGCTCAGACTCATAAATCATGAGATCATGACCTGAGCTGAAACCAAGAGCCAGACCCTTAGCCAACTGAGCCACCCAGGGGCCTCCCCCGTATTCTTTTTAAAGCATATTTATACATATATAGTAACTTTAGATCCATGGAATAATACATTCACCGTGTATTAATGAATTGTTACTCTAGTGTATGTATTCATCATTTAACTAATGTGATTGAGTACCCACTATATGCTAGATGCAAGGGATTCTGCAGTAACTCAATAGAAAATCCCTCATGGAGAATGGAGAATAAACATTATATAAATTATCCCACAAATAACTATATGGTTATAGCATGGCAGGTAGTTTGAAGGTAAAAAAACAGGTGACAACAACAGCAGCATGGAAGGAATTTACATTTACCTGTAAAGTGATACTTAGTGTTATTATTAAAGACAGAATACAAAGCTTAGAATGGGCTATGAGTGATTTCATAGCATTTCTCCTATACTCCTGATATTCCTTATTTCAGTTTTTACATTACTTCTTTTCCAAGTGTTCATGAAAATGAAGAGTTACAATTTTTGTGTTTTTTTGTTAATTGATATTTATGAATACTTCTCATATGCTTAAACAATATAAGGTAGTCATATTGCCAAGAACTTTTGAAAAAACTTCATGGAAAATACAGAAATCTGAATTAGGCTTTAATGCTAGATTGAATTTATATATGAGGAGGGAAGAAAAAGTGGACATTTCATATGCTTATTTTTTTATTCCTTTTTTTCTCTGTAGCTCTTTTTACTCAAACTTTTTTGCTGTCATAACCTCCTCTTTTTCTCCCACGTTTATTTTAGAACTTGTCTCTCTCCCTCTTTTTTTTTTTTTTTAAGTTTATATTTATTTTGAGAGAGAGACTGCAAGCCTGTGAGTGGGGCAGGAGGAGAGAGGGAGAAAACAAATCCCAAGCAGGCTCCTTCCTATCAGCACAGAGCCTAACTTGGGGTTCCATCTCATGAACTGTGAGATCATGACCTGAGCTGAAATCAAGAGTTAGATGCTTAACCCAGTGAGCAACCCAGCCATCCCAGAACTTGGCCCTCTTATCCCTTCACTTGATAATCAAAAATCATGATTAACTGATTTCCTGATTTACATTTCTGGTCCTCTGATTCTTCTCTTGAGCTCAAGGACTATGTTTCCCCATAACTGGTGAATCCCGCAGAGCACCTCAAACTGAACATATCCAAAATAGAAAAAATTCATTTTTCTATTTGAATTTCCTTTTGTTGTAAGTATTTTAAGTATAAGGAGGTTGCTGTCTTTTCAGTCACTTAGACTGGAAAGATTCGAGTCGTTTCAGCCTGTGTGTCAAATGTGTGCATCTAAGCAGTCTCCATTCTGCTTCAGAAATGTTTACTGTATGAGAAACAATGAAATCTGGCCATGTGTAGCAACATGGATGGACCTTGAGGGTGTTATGCTTAGCGAAATAAGTCAGGCAGAGAAGGACAGATACCATATGTTTGCACGTATAGGAGGATTAGGAGGAACTTAATGGAGGACCATGGGGGAGACGAAGGGGGAAATGGTGGTGGAAAGGGAGAGAGGCAAACCATGAGAGACTCTTGAATGCTGAGAAACAAACTGAGGACTGATGGATGTTGGGGGGAGGGGGGAGATGGGCATGGAGGAGGGCACTTGTTGGGAGGAGCCCTGGGTGTTATATGGAAACCAATTTGATAATAAACTATTTGTAAAAAATAAAAATAAATTAAAAAAAGAAATGTTTATTGTAATAGAGTATATAGCAAAAAGCAGTCGGATTAACATAGTTGTTTTTTGTTTGTTTTTTTTGTTTTTTTGTTTGTTTTGCATTCTGAAAGAATATAGAACGGTATTTTCCAGCATTAAAAAGGAAGGCCAACCTTCTGAGACAAAATGAAGTACAGAGAAAAGCAGTTGCAGTTCTTAAGAGACCTAACCAGCTAAATAGAAAGTAAGTACTCAAATACAATAAGCTATATTATCCTGAGTAAATAATGATAGATTTCTTGCACTGAGACCAAATGAATGGATTTGTAGTGGTCATTTTCAAGACAGATATTTGGGATGTCTATCTGAACATCCAACACAGAAGCACTGAGACCCTGTATTACTGATGATTTTAACAAATTGTAAACTTAAAAAAACAAAAGCATTGCCCTGCTTCTTTACCTCTGTTTACATATAGAATAAAATTACAAAAGGTGATTGTTCAGGTAAAAATACTTCCACCAGAATTATTCAAAATTGGGAATTCTGAAAGCTAAAATTGTTATTCAGTCTCAGTGATTTTTAATAGAATAATGTATTTGTGGAAAAAAATTATAGAGAATTCTGTGTGGATGCTTTTTAAGCTGAAAATATTTTTTTTTTTAAGTTATCTCTTCACCCAACGTGGGGGCTTGCACTCAAGACCCCATGATAAGAGTCCTCATGCTCTACCAATGAGCCAGTCAGGCACCCCATAGCTGAGTTTATGTTTATATTAAATTAAAGGCATAACAGAAACTCAAAAATCATGACCTATTCTTAAGGCATTGTTTTCTGTAAGAATAAAATGGGCAAAAAGGAAGTTGATAAACTGGTAAGTTTCCATATTATTTTAGTTTTGAGTACCATTTATTCATCTTTTATAGAAGATAATTCAAAAGAAAAAAACTCTGAAGTAAAGTTTTTGTATAAATGGGATAG
>NW_027530544.1:4401291-4415108 GCF_008692635.1 Crocuta crocuta | reverse complement strand
GGAAACTAATTTGACAATAAACTATTTGTAAAAAAAAAAAAATCTTCAGGAAATTCCTAAAAAAAATAATAATAAAATAAATAAATAAATAAATAAATGGGATAGCTGGGATTGCAGTTTTACTTAACTGTCATCCTTCTTTCTTTTAGAAATCTGGTGTAGGGGCGCCTGGGTGGNCAGTATGTTTTGGGAAATGGGAAATTAGCAAATAAGAACTTGTCCATTACATTAATGACCTATGTTAATTAGGCTAGCTAGGGAAATTTTGCATTTGAGTCTAAGATTGGAGGTAAGATTAGGCGATCTGTTAAGTGTTTATAAAAAGTAAATAAGTATGAAAATTTGGTTTCTCATATTTTACTAACTTCATATAGAAATTAGAAAGGAGGGGTGCCTGGGTGGCTTAGTCGGTTAAGCGTCCGACTTTCGCTTAGGTCATGATCTCGCGGTTCGTGGGTTCGAGCCCTGCGTCGGGCTCTGTGCTGACTGCCAGCTCAGAGCCTGGAGCCTGTTTCAGAGTCTGTCACTCCCTCTCTCTCTGACCCTCCCCTGCTCACGCTGTCTCTCTCCTAGAAAAAAAAAAAAAAAAAAATTAAAAAAAAAGAAAAAAGAAATTAGAAAGGAATTGGTGAAAGTCAAGTCAAACATAATTGAGAGTACATTGCTGTATGTGAAAGAATAAGCAGTGGAAGATTATAAGTTTCTATGTGATTCATAGTAACATATAAAGGTTTCTGAGTGAGGATGAAAGAGAAAACCATAGAAGATGTTACTTTTCAAGATTTTCTCTTTTGGCTTTCAGTAGTTTGATTATGATGTACCTAGGTATGAGTTTCTTTTTACTTATCCTGTAAATAAATCTGTACATATATGTTTTTCATCAAATTTAGGAAATAGCATTAAAATTGTTAATGTCTTTAGAAGAAATCTTCTATGTTAGAATATTAGTGCAATATTTAGAAGATAATTAGTTCAGAATTAACTAGGTTATGTAGTAAGCAACAGAAAAAGATATTTATAAATTGAATCACAATAGCTTTGAGTAAATAAGGAAATAATTGAGAGTCTTTAGTATACTTCGAATGTCTAACCTATGAATTTAACTATTTTTGCTAATTTTTCCCAGGATGTTTGAAAGTTGTTAAATGGCTGAGACTTTTCATAATATATGTGTTTTTGTTGTAGAAATAACATTCCAGCCAATTTTAGCAGGAGTGGAAATAAATTAAGTCATCAGAAAGATACTCGTCAGGCAACTTTTCTTTTCAGAAGAGGCCTAAAGGTATAAAAAACCCTTGCTGGTGGTTTCTTTTTACTCAAAGGATCTTGAACATCTACCTTTAGTGGTAATCCTCAATCATAGGCATAGCCCATGGTTGAGATAGGGTTTGGGTTTGGGATATGGAGAACGTGACATTAGATTAGTTCTTTTTGTTATTTATTTTTTCTGTTCTCCCTTTTGTTGTCATCAGTAGCAACATCTTATGAGCTTAACATGTTATTTAGGAATAAATATGTTTTACCACTGTTCTGATATAGGAACCCCAACTGAGGTATTGCCAGAATAGGTATTGCCACATGCCTCTCTTGCATTCATCCACACACCATACTGGGTTATAAAGTTACAGAGCAGGGTTGTTTTTTAGATTCAAATCCTCTGCTTTCTATGGGATCTACTGCTTTTTTTTTCCCTTCAGGTTCAGGCCCAGTTGAACACAGAACAACTGCTAGACGATGTAGTAGCAAAGAGAACTCGTCAGTAAGTTTGAATTTGTTTTTCAAGATGTCATTTCAGAACTCCCAGAATACAGCAACCCCGATTACTGTGTGCCCCTGACCGAGGAATTAAATGAGACCCAAAATATATTAAGTATTGAGCCTGAAATAAATAAATCCATTTTCCCCCCAAAAAACCTTTTGCATTTTCACATGTCAGTGTTAATGAGTTTTAGCACGAAATACATCCCTTTATTTAAGAAAAAAAGTGGAGTATTCCATTTTAATGAAATAGCTTTTTATTTTCTATAAGTGCTTTTATATAAATGAATGTATTCAGGGAACAAATAGAAATCAAATAGAGCTTTTAGAAAACTTGTGAAACCTTTGAAAACAATATTTTTCCTTTTCACATACTTTTTTCCTTACCCCATAAAAGTTTTTTAAGAATATTTTTTTGTCAGAATTGCACTTCTCACATGTGAATTGTAACATTCTAATTCCATCAATATGATCAGGTTTTGAAATTAAACTATTTAAAACTATGACTACTTTTTAGAAAACAAAATGTGTAAAATAATGGTCCAGATATGCAAGCTAAAATTGGGCATGATTTTGAGCAGAATGTAAGAAGAGAAACTATTTGAACTTGATGTTGACAATATTCTTTTGCACAGGAGTCATGACATTGGAAACCACAAGGAGAGAAATGATAAGCCATTTGCTTCTCCGGGGAACAATGTTTACATAATTGTAATANAGCACCCCCCCCCCCCCCCCGATCCTTAATTTGGTAACAGAATATAGTGAAAATGTTAGATTTTGAGTAACATGAATGTACAAGTAGAGCTGACAAAAAATGGGAGTTACAAAGTGGGAGAAGAGTTGAAAGGAAGTAATAGAGGTACTACTCTCCTTTCATACAAAGTCAGAGAGAATGGTGTCAAGAGGTTGATAGAAGATTTAAGAGACTGAAAGATTTGGGGTGCCTGGGTGGCTGAGTTGGTTAAGTGTCTGACTTAGACTTAGGTCATGATCTCACGGTTTGTGAGTTAGAGCCCCGCATCAGGCTCTGGGCTGTCAGCACATGTGAGCCTGCTTCAGATTGTCTCCCTCTCCCTCAAAAATAAATAAATGTTAAAAACAATTTTTTTAAAAGAGATTGAAAGATTTATATTTAAAGTTATACTGGAAGTAAAATAGTGATATCGCTATCAAAGTGTTTAGAGGGAGGTAGGGAAACTAGAGTATAGTGTGATTAGGTAAAACCTTATGATAGCAAAGTATCATTACATACACATCTTGTATAGTGAACTGGAGGTAACTATCAAGCAGTTAAAACAAGAAAGGTTAAAAGTGCTGCCACTGGGGAGCAGGAAAGTTCTGCCACTGGGAGTAGAGGTGGAACAAAATACTAGAAACTGTTACTTTTCATTAGAAGCCTTTCTGTAATTTATGTCTTTTAATGTATGTGTATTTGTTACATTGAAAAAGTAATAAATTCAGGTGTCTAGTTCCTACATTCAACATGCTGATTATATATCCTGGTGGGGCTTAATATTTTTTAAAAGCTGAGAAAATGTAATGGTTACTTTAAAATGTATTTCTTACATGGAATACACTATAGGATTTATAAACTTGCATTTTAATGAAGTTTTTGGTTTTTTGAAACTAGATGGCGGACTTCCACCACAAATGGAGGAATTTTGACTGTCTCCATTGACAATCCTGGAGCAGTGCAATGCCCAGTGTAAGTCCTTTTTATATTGTCAGAAATTACAACCTCTCAGTATATAAGGTAATAGAAAAACACTGGACTTCTCATGATGTCCAAGTTAAGATAAATTGAGACAAAGATAAAAGTAATACTTATGGTATAAAGTGGAAATACTATAGTATAAAGTTAAAAGTAAAAGCTCTCTTGATTCCTGGTTCTGTAGCCCCAAGGTAGCCATATTTTTATTTTAAAAAATTGGTACATATATAAGAAGTAATATATACATTTATTTTTTATGTATAATAACAAATGAGGGAATGCTACACATACTTGCTCCTTTTTCCTCCACCTCCTAATATAGTTTGGACATCTTTACTTTTAGGTACATACAGTTCTGCCTTCTTTTTAAAGGCTTCATAGTGTGTTCTTTTATCTGCATGACCTTAATTTAGTTAACCATTCCCTTATGTTTATTGCATTATAAACTTTCTAGGTTTTTGGAGTTTTTATTTTAATGAAATGACTTTCAGTCATTTTAGTAAATGAAATGAAAAAAACAGGATGAGTCTCTTAAAGACTTCAGAGGTTGCTTTATTTTAGTAGAAGATCAAGACTTGGAAGTCACCAATCATTCCAAATTATTGAAAACATTATAGTTCTACTTAAAGAAGTATTCTGTGAGTGATTATAAATTTTAGTCTCTAGATGAGTCAGTCCAGAACCAGGAACATTAGTACCACCTTGTCTGTGATTTCACTTTTCATGGTTTCAGTTACCCAGTCAACCATGGTCTGAAAACATATGGTTCTCCTTCTGATGTATTGTCAGAAGGTCAGTAGTAGCCTAACACTACCTCACAATGTCTACATCATTCACCTCACTTTGTCTCATCATGTAGGTATTTTATCACATCATCACAAGAAAGAGGAATACAAGAACATATTTTGAGAGAGGACAGGAGAGAGACCACATTCATATAACTTTTATTACAGTATATCGTCAAAATTGTTCTATTTCACTATTATTGTTTAATAACTCATACTGTGCCTAATTAAAAAAAAATTTAAACTTTATAGGGACCCCTAGGTGGCTCAGTCAGTTGGGTGGCTGACTTCAGCTCAGGTCATGATCACACAGCTTGTGAGTGCGTTTGAGCCCCACGTTGGGCTTTGTGTTGATAGCTCAGAGCCTGGATCCTGCTTCAGATTCTATGTCTCCCTCTGTCTCTACCCCTTCCCCACTCACACTCTCTCTCTCTCTCAAAAATAAATAAACATTAAAAAAAATTAAACTTTATCATAGGTATGTATATATAGGAAAAGACATATAGTATGTGCAGGGTTCAGTGCTCTATGCAGCTTCAGGCATCCACTGGCAGATGAGGGAGCAGTC
This sequence comes from Crocuta crocuta, assembly GCF_008692635.1. NCBI lineage: Eukaryota > Metazoa > Chordata > Mammalia > Carnivora > Hyaenidae > Crocuta > Crocuta crocuta. Next base: position 4,410,283 of record NW_027530544.1, on the reverse strand, counting down.
TTGGAACATACACCCATGGATAAGGGGAGACTGTAATACTTGTTTGAGAACACAAAATAGACTTGGTACATGGAACATGTGTACAAGTCAAGACGTTTTATGTACCAAATGATTTATTTTTCTTTTGCTTATTAAGCTTATCTGATTTCATTTTAATTTTTTTCTAATAGAACTCAGAAACCACTATTAACTCGTACTGCTGTACCCTCATTCTTAACAAAACGGGAGCAATCTGATGTAAAGAAAGTTCCTAAAGGTGTCCCTCTACAATTTGACATAAATAGTGTTGGAAAACAGGTAATTTTTTTTTTGTTTCTTTGTGCCATTCATTGAGAATATTTTAATTAATAAATAAAATGTGTAATGAATTAAACAGGGGGTATCTTAAGTCTCCTCAACCTTAGGAAACCACTGAACAATCTACTTTGTTTCTATAGATAAGCCTATTTTGGGCATTCATATGAATGGAAACATACAATATGTGATCTTTTGTGACTGGCTTTTTTTACTTAGTACAGTATTTTTAAGGTTCATCTATAGTGTATCATCTTTTTATTGCTGAATAATGTTCCATCAATGGATATACCATAATTTATTTACTCATTTATCAGTTGATGGACATTTGGGCTGTTTCCATTCTTTCGTTATTGTGTATAAAGTTTCTCTGCATATTCATGTATGTTTTTTGTGTGAGTGTATGTTGCCATTTCTCTGGGTAAATACCTACAAGTGGAACTGGTAGGTCATACTCATAACTCTATGTTTAACCTCTTGAGAAAGTGCTAGACTTGTTTTCCAAAGTGACTGCACTGTGTACATTCCTTCCAGCATGTATAGAGAATTCTAAATTTCTCTAAATCCTCATCTACACTTGTTATTATCGGTCATTTGATTGTAGTCATCCAAGTGCTTGTGAAGTGGTATATCTCACTGTGGAGTGGATTCGACATTTTTTTAATATTGACCTTGTGTCTTGTGATCTTGCTAAAATTCACTTAACCACTTTTAGTAATTTTGTAGATTCCTTAAGATTTTTCTATGTAAACAATCATGTCATTCTCCATATCCCTTACCCTTCAGTACAATGTTGAATAGAAATGATGAGAACATGGTATGCTTGCCTTGTTCCCAAGCTTGAGGAAAAAGCATAAAATGTTTTACCATGGAGTATGATTTTATCAATGGATTTTTAGTAGATTCACAGGTTGGGGGAGTTCTCTTTATCCATAATTTGCTGAGAGTTTTTATCATGAATGGATGTTAGATTTTTGTTAAATGCTTTTTTTTCCCATCCATTGATGTAAGAATGTGTGGAATTGAAAATATGAAGTATGGATAGAAATTTGACCAAATTTGTTTTGCTTCTTTTTATTTTATTTTGTCATGGTTACTTTTCTTTCAGAAATGGTGAAATAAAATTTGGTTAATCAAAAACCGGATTTTGATTTGAATTTTACTTGAATTTCTGTGGTGAACTCATAGAAATCCAAAAACTTACAGAAATTCAAGAAAGTTTGTTTCAAATATTCACAAGTATCAGTAACTCCTATGTTTATCAGAGACATCACTAGAATTTGTGGCAGTGTTTATAGAGCCTAAAAATAATTCAGATAGAGAAAATCTTGGATGTATGACTTTATGGGCATTATAGTTCTGTGTTTTATATAGTACTGTAGGCATTTAGAGTGGTTAGAAAATAGAGATTGTGAGTCAGACTCCCAGGTTTAAATTCTGGAGCTGCAAGTAGGCACGTTAACTAACTTCTCTAAACTTCACTCAGTTGACCTAATTTCGTATGGTTTTTGTTAGAGTTAAATGAGTTCGAACGCATAAATATTCAGGAAGTGTTAGCTGTTGTTACTTTGAATTACCATTATGATCACATTATTGTTCTAAGCAAATATGACTAACAGTCAAGTTGTTAATTTTTTTGTTTTGTTTTCTCTAGACAGGGATGACTTTGAATGAGCGATTTGGGATCCTGAAGGAACAAAGAGCCACCCTCTCGTTCAACAAAGGAGGAAGCCGCTTTGTAACCGTGGGATAGATCCCATGTCAAAGGGACTTTTGAGTGATGACTCTGTTTTAAAAGTTGAATTGCTTGATGAGTTCATCACAGAAATTCAAGAAACTTTATTTCAAAATATTCACAAGTCTAAATAACTCTTATTTTTATTTTTGAGGTTTTTTTTTTTTAAACATGTATAAATAATACCCTGAAAGAATAACAGGGAATACACCTATCTGTTCTTAAGATTTCATGGTTGGCTCAGACAGAACAATTCTCTATTTGACGTCTTTTGTCCTTCATGCAGCAGAAAGAAGACAGAAAGATAGAAATTGATTATTTTTATGACAGTGGTATTTAGGATCTTGATCACTTTTTTTATTTGCCATGTAAATCTTGGTCTTCAGAAATATGAGTAGGTCCCTTGGTTGCTGTCACCTATCCTTTAATAGTGTTGATGTAATAAGTGCAGTTGACTTTTCTTCATTAGCGATATTTAAAAAAAAATCATTAGAATTCCAGTTTTGAGTTTTAAGATTTATGGGAATATCTGGAATTTGGTTCATTTTTCAGAAGACCTTAGGTTAATTCTCCAGAGTTATAAATCTTTAATATTGAACTTTTAACAAGAAATGTGACTTTAGGCATTAGTCTCTGTTTAAAATGTTGATGTTTGAAGGCTATAAATGTATGTTTACAAAATTGTCTGATAGAACCTTGGAGAAGGTCCAATGTAAAAACCTAACAGTTGTATTTGGTAAATGAAGAAAGCAGGAGAGGAAGTAGCAGGTTGAGGTGAAAAACTTAAAAACCCAGGACATAGCTATACTGTGTGGATTTAGTGTAGGCTTGAATCTAGTGTCCATGAAGAATTCTTCAAATGATATTTAGAAAAATTATAATTATCAAAATAGATTGAGTCCTTTAGATATTTTGATGATAAAATCAACAGCCATAAAGTCCTAGACTTCTTATTCAAAAGTTAAATTTTATAAGCTTTTTAAGCTTGTTAATTTAACAGTATAAAGCTTCAAAATCAAAAATATACTTGTATATGTCACGAAGACAAAATGGCAATTGAGTTACATTGTAACTTTCGTTTATACCTTTCTTGTATAAAGTTCAGGCATTTATAGTGAGGGTTTTTTTTTTCCCTCCCACACTCTGGAGGAGTGGGAGGAATTAATCTGTTGTGCCAAGCTAGTGCTGAAAGTCTTCAGATGATTGTATACTATAAGTTACAGTATAATGCCAAAATGCAGCAAAATATTCCAGCTACAAGTTCAATCATTCTGAAGTTTAACCTTTTGGTTTGTTATAATGTTGAAACCTCTAAGTAGGTGTTAGTTTCCCTAGAGTATATTGGTGTTAATTTTCCCTGTAAAACAAAACAAAACATTAAGTTATCACTCTTGCCTGCCTTGTATTGTATATTAGACTTCATTGTTTTCTCTCATGCATCTTGGGTTATTTGGTTTATGCTAGCCACAGAAAAGTATCAGCAGTTTCATGCTTATACCAAAGAATTAAATCTGATCCTTAATATCTGGTATTTTGCCAGTAAGTCTACTGATAACGGATTATTGGAAGCCAGTCACACAATTTGAAAATAAGCTCTAGTCTCCTTAGGCCAAGGACTCATTGCAAAACATTTTTGCAAGTACAAATGCTTAGATTTCATCCATAATCTTACATTTTATTTTAGACTGGTTTAGAATTACTGGTAGCTTATTTTAAAGCAAAGGAAAAATAACTGAGCACAAATTTGCTGTCTTTAGAACAGTTTGTGAAAATATGGTATAAAGAAGTTTTCATTTTTTTTTAAATATTGTATGGAGCTATTATGCCATTTTTCTTGAAAACCTTAAAAATTGCCCCAAATATTGATGTTAATTGCATCAAACAACAAAATGTCTTTGGTATATTAAACTTTTGCTCTTCATGCATCTCTAATTTCATTTTCTTTTTAAATACAAAATTTTACCTTTGTTACACCTAAATTAAAATTCTTGAGTGCTAACATGTGTATAAACAAAAGAATATGCTTTGTCAGAGGAAAATTCCCTTTCTTGGAATATGGTTGTAGTCATCCTTTTTCAGTTCTTAAATTTTTAAAAAACAGGATGCAACTTAAAATTTCCTTTGCATCAAGGTGTATGCAAAACATTGATGCAGTGCATCACAAAATGAGAGTTTGTATTTAATGAGGAGGTGCTTTACATTGTACTTTTTGGTGTTTTTTGGTAAAGTTACAAATTTAGATCTATTCTGAAGCTGTTCATTTTTAACAAATAAAATGTTACAGGTCTCACATTTATTCTTAGCTATAAAGATTGAATTGTGGTTTTTAGATTGTTATATGTTACAAAGAACTTTGTAGTAATTATGATTTTTAGGGTTTGAAAAACTACCTAACCAATCAAATTGGTAAATCAGTCTAGACGCATATTCTAACTGCCTTTTGACCATTTCATTCATGAGCTCCAACCAAGAAGTAAGTAGCCAGCAGGACTTAAAGACTCAGATTTACTTAGAGTGCAGAATTTCAAGCTAGATGAGCTTTTCAACATCATCCATTTCAACTCCTTTCTATGTTTTAGAGGCTCAGCTTTTCAAGACTTGTATGTGGCAGTGTCACTTTTTGAGCCCAGGTCTTTTAATTCTCAGTTTAATTTAATTCTCGTAATAACCTGCTTCTGTGAATTGAACATCCACAGAGTGTAGTGGAATGATGTTTGGCTTGTCAGATATCTAAGAAGTGCTAATAGCAGTGCTATAGCATTTGTAATTTGTAGCATGGCAAGTAAATCTACTCTACCAGTGATAATTATTGAGATTTCATTACATCATTTTGTATTCAAGCTATGTAGACCTCTTAGAAAAGGCCAGTGTTCCTAATTGGACATTGTGTATTTTTTTCTTTTTCTTTTTTTTTTAATTTTTTAATGTTTTATTTATTTCTGAGAGAGAGAGAGTGAGCGAGCGAGCGTGAAGCAGGAGAGGGTCAGAGAGAGAGTTTGACACAGATTCTGAAGCAGGCTCCAGGCTCTGAGCTGCCAGCACAGAGCTCGACATGGGGCTCGAACCCACGAACCGTGAGATCATGACCTGAGCCAAAGTCGGGCGCTCAACTGACTGAGACATGCAGCCGCCCCTATGTATTTTTTTTCTAACAGGCATAGATTTCATAATTTTAATGACATAAGCAGATCATAAAATACTTCCAAAGTGTGAAGAAACTTACAAGCTTCATTGCCCAGTGATTATTTTCTATTAGAATAGATATGTATATCCTATTTTGCGGTCAGTGGCTTTATAATTCAAACATTATACAGGGTCAGAATAATTTTTAATTTTAATCACCTGGTGCTCATCAGGACAAGTGCGTTCCTAAATGCCCATCACTTGTTTCACTCATCCCCCCACCCACCTTCCCTCTGGTAATCATCAGTTCTCTATAGTTAAGAGTATGTTTCTTGGTTTGTCGCTCTTTTTTTCCCTTTGCACATTTGTTTCTTAGTGTGTCAAGGTAATTTTTGTCCTGATTTAGATTTACACAATAAGTAAGAGTGAGAAAAAAATAGCTGACTTTGCACTACAGAGAATGAATACCATACGTTCTGAATACAGGCAGTATCAGGGCAGAAAATGATTCTTTTATTTCTGTTTAGTATATTTTTGAGCTTTCATCAGAATTATATGACCTCTATCGCCACCGTAAAAAAAATCAACACATGATTTAAGCTTATTTTAAAGTGAATTCTTTTTATGTAGATTAATTTGTAGTTATTCCCCTTTTTAAAAATGATACCAACAAGCCCCAAGCATCAATAATAAGGATTTTGAACTGTTGTCGGCCATTGTTAGGGAGTTAAAGATTTTCTTATAAATTAAATGACTTCTAATTTTTTTTCCCCCTTGCCATTATGTTACTTCTATCAAATACAAAAAGCTTGATGAAACAAGGAAATGTGTAATGCTGTCTTGGAGCTGAAATTCATTGTTTTGAGTTGTATTTCAGAAGAGGTTTACTGATGTTTAAAGATGAATAGGAAATTATTTCCATAGTGTGGAGGTCTCTAATTTCTACTTCTATTTCTACTTTCCTATAGTGAGAAGAAAATCCTATTGTCTGCTTATTAAATGAATCAGAGAAGGAGCAAACATTTACTGAATATATTCAACAAGCTAGTTTCTGTGCTTTACATTTGAAGAGTATAGGATTAGTCAAGATTTTAATCCCATTGCTTTGAGCTTATAAAAATGGAGTTCTTAAAGCAGTGACCAGAACATATTTCTAGTGAGTGGATGAAGAGGGAAAGGACTTTATTTCTCCATGCGGTAGTGAGATACAGAGCTGGAAAACTTGAGATTTGAGTGAATATTTTGCCCCTGGAATTCATTCAATAAGTTAACTTTCAGCTGTAAAACAGGAAGAAGCAAGGAAGTTCTCTATTATCAATTCCTAACATTCAATAACCCTCACTATCAATTTTTTTTCAGCTCCTGCTTCTAGACCACAGAGCAGTTGTAGAATAAATTATAGGTCTCTATAGCCCTTTTTCTCATAGTGTTTTTGTACCTGTTTCTCATCATTATTCATTGCTAGACACTGGTGAAATCCTTACAGTGATCCATTTCCTGTATACCATTCTCACAACATGACCTTGTCACTTGTTTTATGGAGATTGAGGGAGTAGGATGAGAATTCCCTTATATTCTACCTTTGCAGATCAGAGCTCAAATCCTTAGAAGTCTTATCTCCTTGCTTTACCTTTACTTACAGTCTCTCTTTACCTAGGACTTGTTCTCATTTATATATATTTCTCATTTCCACAGGCTTTTCTTTTGGACTTCAAACACCTATAGATTTATCTACCCTGTTCTCCATTTTTCCCCCTCTCCCAGCTTTCTCTCTTGTATTAATACATCTGCTGTATTAGTATATAACCCATCTTCTGTCTGTCCACTCATCCTTACTTAGTTCCTATTAAGATACTGAACTCTGGGGTATGGAAAAAAATTAGAGAGTTTAACATAAGGACCTTAAAATCTAGTTGAATAGACAAGGCAGTGTCAACCTATAAACTTGGTCAGAAGTTCAGAGACCATGATTAGTATGTTATGTTGCAATTATAATGAGGTACTTGTATAGGTAGATAGGAAGAATGAGGCTGTATTATGGAGAACTTGTTAGAAGAATTTAGTGTAAATGTGGAAGGTAATAGGTAATCAAATTCAGGTGACAATGGTGCATTTTATAAAGATATCTGGTAGCTAGCATAGTAGTGTTAATATGGAATATATGATTATGCTTTTAGTCGCTGTAGTTGAAATATTTCTTTAAAAAAAAAATGAGGTCCTGCCCTTTTAAATAGCTTAAAATCTAAGAACAAAACAATTTTAGATCAGAATAACAAAAAACAGTTCGTATGTTGGATAAATGTTTTTTGAGCTGACAAATATATCACTCGCCATTGCAATGACCCATGCTCATAACAGACCTTGATACTGATGATCAGTCATGGAGCTTGCTGTTGAAGAACCTGGAATGTAAGAATTCATAGAACAACTCTGAGCAGCTGTTACTAATCAGCTTTGTCACTGAGATTAAACATTTTCACAACCTCTTCCATCTGGGAGTTGGGGGAAGTGCTAATCAGAGTTTGATTGAAGAGTTAGGCTTTGAATGATGGATAGGCTCTCCAAACCTTATTTTCTTTTGCTGTCTCTTGAACTTTTTGGCTTGTGGCCTAAAATATTCTCCACATGTACCATTATAAATCATACCTGGGTGTGTTCATATTGATACTCCTCCCAGTCTAGAATATTGCTTTCACCTTCCTACTGTTGCCTATTTCATAGTCTTCCATATTTTATCCAAAATTTCATTCATTCATGATGCAGATTCCGTTTCTTTGTATTCACATGGATTAACCTGGCTTCCCCTATTCAGCCCCTTTTTTGTGTTGTCCTACTCTAATAGGTATGTTTGTCTGAATTCTATAATTAGATTGTAATCTCCTAGGAAAAGAGCGCTAACAGCCTCTTATTTCCCACAAATACTGGTTGGTTGTAGGGGAAATTTACATCAATGTAGCAGCAATGGCTTAAATGTGTAAAAGAATATGCTGGAGACTGGTTACAATGTAAATGAGGCCTAATTCCTTTAAAGTGAAGTGATATTTTCCAGTTTTTCAATAATTTTGGGTTTTATCATTTCTTCCATTTTACCTCTAATTCCCACATTAATCTTAGATTATGGTCACATTCTCTCCCACCCCCCACCCCCCGCCTCACTTTTGGTTCTAGACAAAAATTTGGACTTTAATGCCATTCATCCTGATTTGTTCAACAATAAAATCTTGCCTAAAGGACAAATATTATTTAACATGTTTGTTTCATTTTTGTTCAGAGCTATTTTATAAAAGGGAAAGAGGGCCCTAAACATTTATATACCCTTTGAATGAGGATTATGGAATTTGGGGGGCCAGGTTAGCATTTATTTTCTCCGAAAATAACAGTTAACAGCATATCTCCATCTGAATCACTTGGTGTATAGAATGACAGAGTTGGGAAAATGTTTCCGTCGTATCCCAGGGTCCCCTCCTCTGGTAGCAACAGTGATAAGCCTTACTTTAATGCTTAATCGAACCCTTCAGTATTGAGGGAGGAAGGCACGGAAGTTTTTGTGGAGAACATTGAAAGATATTTTTGTGGAGGCATTTTTAAAATGGTACTGGGAGCCTAAAGGAGGGGATGCTCCAGATTGTGAGTTTTGATTTCCCTTGAAAACCTCGATGTAGGCGTAGGCAAACGCCTGGGTGTGCGGAGGGCCCCTGCCGCCCAGCCCGTCAGGAGAGCCGTCCGGGGTCTGTTTGCCCCTTTCCCCGCCCACCCATCAGTTCTGGCGGCGCATGCGCTGAGCCGTGGGCCGGAGAGTTGTCGGCTGGGAAATGGCGGCCGCAGGCTTGGTCGCTGTGG
>NW_027530544.1:4370832-4401187 GCF_008692635.1 Crocuta crocuta | reverse complement strand
CGGCTGCAGAGTACTCTGGTCCAGTGGCATCGGGAGGTAACCTCTCCGGTGTTAACTGTGGGCCAAGCTCCGGAGCAGGCCCTGGTTCTGGCCCGGGTTCGTGGAGCCGCTCCCTCGATCGAGCGCTGGAGGAGGCAGCTGTGACCGGGGTGCTGAGCCTGAGCGGCCGGAAACTGAGGGAGTTTCCCCGGGGAGCGGCCAACCATGACCTGACGGACACCACCCGGGCGGGTGAGTAGGGCACGGGGCATCCCTGCCAACCAGGGGCCTGGAACGCGGCGGGAGACAGCTCCAGCCGGTGGGAGGATTCGGGGGGTAGTTACAGCTACCGGTCCCATAGCGCCTGGTTGGGACCCGACTAACGGGGAGAAGCGGACTGCTCGGACCCACCCAGCCCCCTCCGGCCTGCGGGCCAGACCCCTAGCCTGGGGTGAGGCGGCAGACTGCTGCATCTCTCGGGGAAGGGGACCGTAGGGATAGACAGAGGGTGTTTTTCTCTGCTATGAAATTAATCTGTGCTGCTACTGAAGTCGACCCTTGCCCCGCCCCGGTTTCTGCAGGCCCTTTCGAAATTGGGATGCCAGATTGACTATGCTAAGATTTGGGATTGTAGAGCGCCTTTAGTATTTCAGAACATTGGCCACTGCGTTGTTGGGGAAGCATTGATCTGNAATGTAGCAGCAATGGCTTAAATGTGTAAAAGAATATGCTGGAGACTGGTTACAATGTAAATGAGGCCTAATTCCTTTAAAGTGAAGTGATATTTTCCAGTTTTTCAATAATTTTGGGTTTTATCATTTCTTCCATTTTACCTCTAATTCCCACATTAATCTTAGATTATGGTCACATTCTCTCCCACCCCCCACCCCCCGCCTCACTTTTGGTTCTAGACAAAAATTTGGACTTTAATGCCATTCATCCTGATTTGTTCAACAATAAAATCTTGCCTAAAGGACAAATATTATTTAACATGTTTGTTTCATTTTTGTTCAGAGCTATTTTATAAAAGGGAAAGAGGGCCCTAAACATTTATATACCCTTTGAATGAGGATTATGGAATTTGGGGGGCCAGGTTAGCATTTATTTTCTCCGAAAATAACAGTTAACAGCATATCTCCATCTGAATCACTTGGTGTATAGAATGACAGAGTTGGGAAAATGTTTCCGTCGTATCCCAGGGTCCCCTCCTCTGGTAGCAACAGTGATAAGCCTTACTTTAATGCTTAATCGAACCCTTCAGTATTGAGGGAGGAAGGCACGGAAGTTTTTGTGGAGAACATTGAAAGATATTTTTGTGGANCGGCTGCAGAGTACTCTGGTCCAGTGGCATCGGGAGGTAACCTCTCCGGTGTTAACTGTGGGCCAAGCTCCGGAGCAGGCCCTGGTTCTGGCCCGGGTTCGTGGAGCCGCTCCCTCGATCGAGCGCTGGAGGAGGCAGCTGTGACCGGGGTGCTGAGCCTGAGCGGCCGGNCGGCTGCAGAGTACTCTGGTCCAGTGGCATCGGGAGGTAACCTCTCCGGTGTTAACTGTGGGCCAAGCTCCGGAGCAGGCCCTGGTTCTGGCCCGGGTTCGTGGAGCCGCTCCCTCGATCGAGCGCTGGAGGAGGCAGCTGTGACCGGGGTGCTGAGCCTGAGCGGCCGGAAACTGAGGGAGTTTCCCCGGGGAGCGGCCAACCATGACCTGACGGACACCACCCGGGCGGGTGAGTAGGGCACGGGGCATCCCTGCCAACCAGGGGCCTGGAACGCGGCGGGAGACAGCTCCAGCCGGTGGGAGGATTCGGGGGGTAGTTACAGCTACCGGTCCCATAGCGCCTGGTTGGGACCCGACTAACGGGGAGAAGCGGACTGCTCGGACCCACCCAGCCCCCTCCGGCCTGCGGGCCAGACCCCTAGCCTGGGGTGAGGCGGCAGACTGCTGCATCTCTCGGGGAAGGGGACCGTAGGGATAGACAGAGGGTGTTTTTCTCTGCTATGAAATTAATCTGTGCTGCTACTGAAGTCGACCCTTGCCCCGCCCCGGTTTCTGCAGGCCCTTTCGAAATTGGGATGCCAGATTGACTATGCTAAGATTTGGGATTGTAGAGCGCCTTTAGTATTTCAGAACATTGGCCACTGCGTTGTTGGGGAAGCATTGATCTGACGACTGACGTTTCTTCAGAGTTGTTTTTAATGTGAGCCCTACGGCTGTAACTTTTCTTTCTCCACCTTTATCTAGTTGACTTACCAAACGTACTTGTAGCAGTAACTAGAGCCAACCTTCAGACTTCCATCACATTTCTCATGCCCTCCCTGAAAAGTTGAGAGAAGAAAAGATACATAGATTGCCTACCCTATCTGTACTTAACGCTTTTCAAAAATGAACATTGCTTTGTACATATTTTTGAACACAGGAAAGGTAATAAGGAATTGGGTATTATTTGGTTTTCTCAGTTGTAGAGAACAATGTCTGGTGACTGAGGCACTCAACATAATATGCTTTTCTTGTGTTTAAAATATAGCTTCCTTAGAGAGTAGATTAAAAACCGAGTCTATTCATGTTTTACACAAAGGAGGAAAAAAAACCCCCTACGCAGGTTTGTGTAGTATGATACAGTTAAGTATTTTATTTGGATATAGTTTTTTTTTTGCAACGAAAGAATGTGTAGTACTTTGTGTTTTAATTTATTCCATTTTATTTGATTTTAAAATCTTTGATTTAGTAATTTTCTATGTGCACTCATTAAAGATTGATGGGTATTAACATATGATTCACTTGTTAGAAAAATAAACAGAACTGTTAAACTACTTCAAGAAACTGCTTTCCAGAGAAACTTTCACTCTAGTGTAAAATGGAAGAAATTAAATGTCTAATTATTTAATCTCTTTTGGGAACAGTGGTACTGAAGATAGTTTGTATTTTTAGTGAATGTTATTAAAATTAAACTTTCTTGCTAAGGTAAATATGAACAGCCACTTCCCTTCTGCATATGTTCTGATAGACAACATCCAAAATTGTTCATAGCCCAGATTACCTGATTCTGTTCAGGAGATGGCTATATGGCATATGATTATTTCAGAGATGGGTAATATAGCAATTTTATATTGGTGTGAGTCATTTCAGTTTTACTACATTAAGCACGAAGCTAAAGAACAAGTTGGTTACAGGCATTTATTTCATTTATTATCTGCTTTTAAATAGTTATAGGACCAACATGTTTTGCTTTTAAGAAATATTTTATTAATTAACAAAGAAAACCCAAAGGCATTTTTGAAGAAAAAGAACTAATACCAATAAATTTTTTCCTTACTGTGCTCTGAATTATTTTATTTTATTTAAAAAAAATTTTTTTTGTTTTGTTTTTTGTTTTTTTTTAGTGTTTATTTATTTTGAGAGAGAAAGCAGGCAAACAGGGTAGGGGCAGACAGAATCCCAAGCAGGCTCTGTACTATCAGCACAGAGCCCAAAGTTGGGTTCGATCCCACAAACTGTGAGATCATGACCTGAGCCAAAATCAAGAGTCAGACATTCAACCAACTGAGCCACTCAGACACCCCTAAAGATTTTATTTTTGAATAACCTCTATACCCAATGTGGAGCTCAAACTCACAACCTTGAGATCAAGAGTCACATGCTCTTCTGTTCTCCTGGCTGAGCCATGAGGCACCCGTCTAAGTTATTTTAAATGGATAATTTAATGCAGATTTCATCATTTATTGAATACACACTGTTTGCTGTTCATTGTGTTAGGTGTTTTAAAATACATTGCCTTGTTAAATGCTCAGAACAACCAATGGACTAAGCATTATTATCCCCACTTTATATGTGAGGAAGCCTTCAGAGTTTACAGATGAGGAATCACTCAGAGAAGGTCCTATAATTGGTATTGGTGGTAGAATTTCAGCCCAGGTCCATCTAACTCTTTTCCTTTCTGCTATACCACACAGCCTTCCTATGTACAGATAGATATTACTATTCCTGTTTTTAGAGATAGTGAAATCAAGATTTGGAGATACCAGATAATTTGCTCAAAGACCTGTAGCTAAAGGCCAGGGAAGGCAGTGTTAGCCAGAATTTGAGCCTACTTTGAGAGAACTCCAAAACTATAGTGTAGCTCTTATATCAGGTACTTTGATGGATTCAGACACAACTTTTGTTAACTAAAATGTTTTGTTAAGACTCTTTAAAATCTAAAGCCAGAAAAATTATTTGAATATTATATATACAGTATATATACGTCAGAGTTGTCATGTAGTCTGTTTTCTTATAACGTATAGTATCTGGTAGAACTACTATCCTTCAAGAGTTTATATTCTAAGAAACAGCAAGTATTTCCCATACTACTTATAATTTGACATGATTAGAATTAATTAGCAACATTTTCTTGAGGCTTTTCACTCTTATTTAAAAAAGTAGATTTTTTGGGGCGCCTGGGTGGCTTAGTCGGTTAAGCGTCCGACTTTCGCTTAGGTCATGATCTCACGGTTCGTGGGTTCGAGCCCCGCGTCGGGCTCTGTGCTGACTGCCAGCTCAGAGCCTGGAGCCTGTTTCAGTCTGTGACTCCCTCTCTCTCTGACCCTCCCCTGCTCACGCTCTCTCTCTCTCTAGAAATAAATAAAAAAAACCTTAAAAAAAATTAAAAAAAAAAATAAAAAAGTAGATTTTTTATGAAAAGGGAAATATTTATTTGGGAACAGATAATTTGATCCAGTGGACAACGAAAACCTTAGAAGGAAATCACAGAAGACTTCTTGGGGCAGAAAGGTTGGAAAGGATTTGCATAGGCAAAAATGAGAAGGAAAACCAATTCCAGGCCGTGGTGGACAGCATGCAAAAATTCCTGGAGTATATGACATATCAGTTAATTTTGCCAGACCATTATACATTACCCTTTCATCTGATTTACAGTACTCCTGTTTTCCTAGGAAATCACTCCTCTCAGTTTCATGAATATCCTAGCCCAGCATAAGGGTGTGCACGTGACTAAGGCCAGACCTAGCTAATCAATGTAGTCCATCCTTCTGGCTACAGTGATTGCTCAGAGATGGAGACATTTTCCAGTGAGCACACATGACTGTTAATTCTAATTTTTTTTCTTGGAACTATTGAGAAAGAGGCATGATTTGGACCCTGAGATTGCTGAGAGAATAGAATGTGAGCCTGAAGCTTACTAATAAATGGAAGGCAGAGCCAAAAGATAGAAAGTGAGACCAAGTTCTGATGATAGTGTTTGAACCTTTGGTTTAATAGCCAGGCCTTAAGATAGTGCTGTCCTTGGATAACAAGTTAATAAATTCCCCTTTCTGCTTGATTTGAGCAGAATTTTTTGTTTCAAAATCAAGAGTCCTGACTAATACAGTAGTACTGCTTGTGATAATGTGGTCAGGTCAGTTTGGTCAGAAGAAATGATTGGACTAGAGAATATATGAGCTACCCTTTGCATATGTGGAAGCTAGATTGAGGATAGGTTTATTGAGTTTGAGACAGGGAGACTAATCAGCATTCATTAATTCAACAGACATTTGCTAAGGAATTTTGTAAGTGCACATACATAGAGAGGACCAACACACTTTCTGTCCTCAAAGAATTCAAGGGATCTAATGGAGGAATAAATAAATAAATGTGAAGATTATTTGACTTGTCTAGTAAGAGCAAAACTTTTATGTATAAGACATTATACTAACTATAATATAAAGGAAACAAAAATAAGAGGTTTTACCCTGTAAGAATTAAAAAACCCTAGTAATCTAGTTGGGTGACTACAATAATATAAATCTCTGATAGAATGAAAAATAGATGTCATATTGGAAAATGAAAATGTACAAATACTGATTGAATGTGTATTTTTTAAAAAAGGACAGAAGGGGGCGCCTGGGTGGCTCAGTTGGTTGAGCTCTGACTTCAGCTCAGGTCATGATCTCACAGTTCGTGGGTTCGAGCCCCGCATTGGGCTCTGTGCTGCCAGCTAGCTCAGAGCCTGGAGCCTGTTTCGGATTCTGCATCTCCCTCTCTCTCTGACCCTCCCCTGCACACACTGCCTCTCTCTCTCTCTCTCTCTCTCTCTTGCTCTCTCTCTCAGAAATAAATAAAACATTAAAAAAATTAAAAAAAAAAAGGACAGAAGGCATCAAAGATGACTTAGCTGTTAAATCTGGAGTATTAGGAAGATGGTGATGCTATTGATAATAATAATAGGTAACATTTATTGAACTGTTAGTATATTTCAAGTATTGTCTGAGCTGTATATTATAAAACATGCATTTACAACAACAATATGAATTGTAAGTGTATTTTAACCCCATTTTACACATGAAAAAGTGGAAACATTAATTTGATCAAGGTTACACAGCTAGTGACAATTGGGATTCAAATTCAGATACATCTAATCCTAAAACTTGTGTTTTTAATCAGTAAGCCATACTGACAAAGAAGTTTGCCAAACATAATTTTGGTTTGTTTGATACTTTTTTTAAAAAATATTTTTATTTATTTCTAGGAGAGAGAGAGAGAGAGACAGCGTGAGCAGGGGAGGGTCAGAGAGAGAGGGAGATACAGACTCTGAAATAGGCTCCAGGCTCTGAGCTGGCAGTCAGCACAGAGCCCGACGCGGGGCTCAAACCCACGAACCGCGAGATCATGACCTAAGCGAAAGTCGGACGCTTAACCGACTAAGCCACCCAGGCGTCCCTGTTTGATACTTTTAAATGAGTTATAGCACATCTAGTAAATCCTGTGCAATGAATAGGAATGTAAATCGGAGGGTGCCTGGGTGGCTCAGTCGGTTAAGCATCCCACTCTTGATTTCCACTCAGGTTGTGGTCTCACAGTTCATGAGATTGAGCCCTGTGTCAGGCTCTGTATTGACAGTGTGTAGCCTGCTTGGGATTCTCTCTCCCTCTTTTCTCCCCCTTCCCCATGCATGCACATGTTCGTTCTCTCTCTCTCTGTCTCTGTCTCTCTCTCAAAATAATAAATAAACATTTTTAAAAAAGTAAATCTGGAGCTTTTTTTTTCTTTCTTTTTTTTTTTTTTAATAAGTAAACTCTACACCCAACACGGGGCTCAAACTCATAACCCCAATGTCAAAAGTTGCATGTTCTCCTGACTGAGCCAGCCAGGCACCTCTAAATCTGAAGTTTTTAAGAGTAGATTCTTTTTACCCCATACATTTGAGAGAGTCATAATGAATAGTTTATGGAATTCTTGGAGAAAGAGTATGGAGAGTGAAAAAGCTGGTTTCTATCAACCATGGGATATACCAGCATTTAAAAAGGCAAGGAGTAGCATCAGTCTGAGAGAAAGTCCAGTTCCATAACTAGGTGTTTACTAGAATTCAGAAACTCCTAAAGCTGAAGGGACCATAAGAGCCATCTAAGTTATTTTACAAACTAGAAGCAGTCTCAGAG
This sequence comes from Crocuta crocuta, assembly GCF_008692635.1. Taxonomy (NCBI): domain Eukaryota; kingdom Metazoa; phylum Chordata; class Mammalia; order Carnivora; family Hyaenidae; genus Crocuta; species Crocuta crocuta. The sequence continues at coordinate 4,393,802 of NW_027530544.1, read as the reverse complement.
GTTAAATGATGTGGTTAAGGTTACATAGTGAGATGGTGCTGTTTTACAGAAGGCAAATAGGGGTTATAGTTGAAGCTGTGAGAAACCTCTTCTTAATAGAAGGCAGAAAACAAGAAACTAAGAACCAGGCTTTGGGAAAAGACTGTAGTAGGAGGCAGGAGGGAGAGACTAAGATTACACCCAAACAGAAAACAAATTTGAGATGTAGTGGTGAGCTAAGATAATGCAGTGTTACTAAAGCTACAAGAATTGAGACTTTGAACAAGTGGATCCTTATTGCCTAGGTAAAGAAGAATGAGGATTGCTAAAAGGCCATTTAATTTTTTAAGGAAGCAGTCTGTAATTTGTCAAGGTAGCAATCTGTAAAATTACAGTTTCGTTAGTTTTGGAAATGCACACTGGAGTACCTGGTCTTAAGTAGAAATCATGTAGCTCTTGGATTCATGTGTATATTTTGTATCAGCCACAGTATATGTACTGTGAATTTTTCTAGAGCAGTGCTCTCCAGTATGGTAGCTATTAGCCATAGGTGGCTATTTAAAATAAGTTAAAATTTAAAACTTTGGTTCCTCACTCATGCCACATTTCAAGTACTTAGTACCCATGTGTGTCATTAGGTCCACTCTCTGTCATATTGGACAGCACAGACAGTAGAACCTTTCTATCATTGCAGAAGGTTCTATTTGACAGTGATGCTGGGGCATACTGTTTGGACTAGAACTGAAATTTGTTTTCTGTTACTTATTTTCTAAAACATATCTCTCTTGGCAAGGTTTTTCTATATCCAAGACAGTAACCACCATGGTATCTAGAGCTGAAAACACTGTGTGTGCAATAATGGTGAGAAGGCAGAGGCAAAGGAAGGAGGTGACAGCAAATGGGGTCTGATCATAATAACATGAACCTGGGGGGGGTATATACATTTTTCTTTTAGAAATAAAATCTTGTTAACAAAGACTGACATTTTTAAGCATGTCATCTTTGCCGCATGCATAGCGGCGTTAGTATATAGTTGACACATTTGCCACCCCCTGAAGCATTTGATGTGTTTAAATCAGGAAGAATATTCTAAGGGCCTCAGAAGTGAGGAAAGAGTAGAAAAGAGTAAAACTAATTATATTTGATTAATGAGACAGGTTCAGTTTAGTAGATCATTTCTTCTGATATTAACAGTTATACATGTTCATTGTGGTAGGAAAAGTTTTTTTTTTAAATTTTTTAAATGTTTATTTATTTTTGAGAGGACAGAACGAGACAGAGCTCAAGCAGGGGAGGGTCAGAGAGAGAGGGAGACACAGAGTCTGAAACAGGATCCAGGCTCCGAGCTGTCAGCACAGAGCTGGATGCCAGGCTTGAACCCATGAATCACAAGATCATGACCTGAGCTGAAGTTGGACGCTTAACTGACTGAGCTGCCAGGGCGCCCCGGAAAAGTTTTAAAGAAGACGTAAAGATCAGTCATGATTCTACTTACCAGAAGTAAATTTAGTAGTAAACACTGGTTGGAACTCTTCCAAACATTTTCTTCACAAATGTACACATTCTTACTTTTAAAACATTTTTTAAGTTTACTTATTTATTTTGAGAGAGAGAAAGAGAGGGCGGGCAGGGGAGGGGCAGAGAGAGAGGGGCAGAGAGAGGGAAAGAGAGAATCTGAAGCAGGCTCCGAACTGCCAGCTTGAAGCCCGGTACAGAGCTTGAACTCGTGAACCTGAGTGGAAACCAAGAGGCAGACACTTAACTGACTGAGCTACCCAGGAGCCCCTCTTTTTAATACATAAAAATGGGATCATAAAAGGCTGTATTTTCATCTAATTTTTTTCACTACGTGAAATATAATACCAGAAACAGTATCTGTAGCATAATTTTTAATGGTAGGGCACTGTATAGATACATTGTCATTTAATCTACTCTGTTTAAAAAATTTTTTTTTGATGTTTATTTATTTTTGAGAGAGGAAGACAGAGCATGAGCAGGGGAGGGTAGAGAGAGAGAGGGAAACATTGAATTCCTCTGAGCTGTCAGCACAGAGCCTGATGAGGGACTGGAACCTGTGAACCGCAAGATCATGACCTAAGCTGAAGTCGAATGCTCAACCAATTGAGTCACCCAGGTGCCCCTTATCTACCCTCTTGATGCACATTCGGATTGTTTTCAACTTTCACTATTACATATGGTATTGCTGAGAATAGCCTAGTATGTACGTATTTGCAAACTTAGACAGTTATTTCCTCAGGATAAATTCCTAGACATAGAATTGCTTGGCTAAAAGGTATGCACAACTTAGGGGTTTTTATACACATTGTAAAGTTGCCCTTCCAGAAGGATTGTTCAGTTTAGATGATATCATCAGCGCATAGGAGTGGTCTTTACTTTGCACCCACTGATCTTCTTATTCATTTTGATCTGTGTCATTCTGATAGGTGAGATATTATATGTCTTCATTCTGTATTCATTGCAGCTTGAGGAATGTAGTTTACAAGAAGAAAAAGTATATAAATTGAGGGAGAAAAGGTTTTCTGTTTCTACCTTGTGTTGTAGAACCAGTTGATAACAAAGAATTGGAAGCTCTTTGTTCTTTCTGTTCTTTTTCTTTATTAAAAAAAATTTTTTTTTTTAATTTCTGAGAAGGAGAGAGAGAGAGAGACAGCATGAGCAGGGGAGGGTCAGAGAGAGAGGGAGTCACAGAATCCGAAGACAGGCTCCAGGCTCTGAGCTAGCTGTCAGCACAGAGCCCGATGCGGGGCTCGAACCCACGAACCATGAGATCATGACCTGAGCTGAAGTTGGACACTTAACCGACTGAGCCACCCAGACTCCCCTAAAAATTTTTTTCTTTTAATGTTTTATTTATTTCTGAGAAAGAGAGAGAGACAGCATGAGCAGGGAGGGTCAGAGAGAGAGGGAGACATAGAATCTGAAACAGGCTCCAGGCACCCAGGCGCCTGGGAAGCTCTTTGTTCTTGTATATAAGCCCTGTATGCTTAATTTGAGATCTTTTATAATTATAATAGTAAGACATGTTTACTATAGAAAGTCTGGGAAAACAATACACAAGGGAAAGAAGGAAAGGTACTACTGCATGGAAAAATCACTGTGAACATTTTGACATGTTCTTCCAGTTTTTTTTCTTTTTTTTAATTTTTTTTTTAATGTTTTATTTATTTCTAGGAGAGAGAGAGACAGCGTGAGCATGGGAGGGTCAGAGAGAGAGGGAGTCACAGACTCTGAAACAGGCTCCAGGCTCTGAGCTGGCAGTCAGCACAGAGCCCGACGCAGGGCTCGAACCCACGAACCGCAAGATCATGACCTAAGCGAAAGTCGGACGCTTAACCGACTAAGCCACCCAGGCACCCCACTTCCAGTTTTTTTTCAATGCATGTACATATACATGCTGATACAAAGTATCAGCTTTTTGTAGTTTACTTTTTCCATCTTATAGCATATTAGAAATATTGTGTCATGTCTGTTAACATTTCCTTGTAATAGAATTTAATAGCTGCACGGGGCGCCTGGGTGGCTTATTTGGTTAAGCGTNTAAAAAAAAAAAAAAAAAAAGAATTTAATAAATGCAGTTTGTACTAGGCAGATCCCTTGTATTGGACATTTAGGCTATTTCAAATACTTTATTATTATAAATAACACTATGAATATTTTTAATCTCTTATTATTTCTTTTGGATTAATTCCTAGAAGTGGAATTGTTCTAACAAATTGTATGCAATTTAAAAAACTTAAACAATTTACAAACAAAATTTCAAAAGCAGTTCCTCACAGAAATAGTGTTACAAATTGTGTGTAGCCTGGCCAGGTTTATAGACAATACACAAAAGCCTCATATTTTTTCCTTAAACATGAAAGTTGGCTTAACTCACATTTCAAACCTCTTTATATCTAACAGCTGCAGTCTCCCACATATAAAGAAGTCTTGGAATTTTCTTGAGAATTCTACTCTATATTTTCATGCTTGTTTTAATACAACTCTGTGGCTTCAAATCACCAACCACTAGGGAAAACCAAACCAAATAAGTTTCTGTAATGTTTATTTTGTTGTTTTTCTGTAATCCCCTCCATCCTCTGGCCAGTACATATCCCAGTTTTAGAAGTATGGATATTAATATTGTATATGCTACTCTAGATAAAGTTTCTGTGGAAATATGCATATTGAATGAATGTGGGAACACTTTTCAGGAAATAACATCATACCCCTCTTATAATTTTACCTCCATTTGAAATGAGAACGCCTATAGTTCTGATATTCTCACCATATGCTTCTTCCTTTCTCTTTGCCTGAGGAACAGCACAGTTCTTATATTGTATTAACACAATAGGGAAGACTAAGGTAAAAAGACTTCTGTTACTTATCAACACATACATGCACACATTCATACATGCACACATACTTTTTATGCAGAGGCAGAGACCATGGGGGGAATCATGGCTGTTGGGTATAAAGGCATCGGAAATAATTTGTTTCAAGAGAGGAATCTAGTCTCAACTGTACTGGAATTTTTTTTTAATTTTTTAGTGTTTATTTATTTTTGAGAGAGAGAGAGGAGTGTGAGTGGAGGAGGAGCAGAGAGAGAGAGAGGGAGACTCAGAATCGGAAGCAGGCTCCAGACTCTGAGCTGTCAGCACAGAGCCTGACATGGGGCTCAAACCCACGAACCATGAGATCATGACCTGAGCTGAAGTCAGACGCTTAATCGACTGAGCCACCCAGGTGCCCCCTGATGTTTTTTAAAAATAGTAAGAGTCATTTGTAGGATGGTACCTTTAGGTGGGGTGAGAAAATGAGTCATAGATCACTACAAAATCAATGTTGAGACTTTAGAAGAACAGCAGCAGTGTTGGGGCCAAGGATTTCATAGGGCTCATTTCTTTTTACTGTGGTTGTATTTGGGAGCTGAATGGTTAATGTTATCAAAGATGATAATGTGAAATAGGATTTTTGAGTAGTATTATAACATGTTCATTATTTTTTTCTCTATTTATGAAGCTGTTATTCCACTTAAGCTTAAAAAAATATGGCAAATGTGGTAATTCACACAAAGGAACATTATTTTGAGTTTCTGAAGTAGACAGCAATATCCAGTGCAATGCTACTAATTTTAGAATCATAAACTAGTCCTAAAACCTAAAAATTTAAGGTATTTCCTTATTCACTTTGAACTTTCTTCCTTGTTCTTCTAAATATTTTGAGTTTTATTACTTGAAGAAAGTCTTAAACCAAGGATTTTAACTGGTTTATTAAACTTATTTCTTGCAAATACTAAATAATAGACTTTTTTCCCATTAAAAACAAGTTTTAAAAGATGATCCGCACATCATAGCGAAAAAAGATAAGCCACAGAGTAAGAAAAGATTTTCAGTAAATACTCCAAGCAAGTACTACCTAGAATATGTGTAGGATTTCTACAGACAAGAAAACTGCCCAGTAGAAAACTGAGAAAACACGTAAACTGGTACTTTACTAAAGAGGAATTTCAAATGAGCAATAATGTGAAAAAGTGCTGAATCTTATTAGTAATCAAAGGAATGGAAAATAAAACCAAACTGAGGTACTACTCAAAAAACTGACAATACCAAGTACTGGAAAAAAGAGCACTGGGGATGTGCATACATTGCTAATGGGAATATTAATTCATGCATTGACTTTGAAAAATACTTAGTAAAATTAAAAATACACGTACTCTTTGACCCAGATATTCCAGACTCTGAGATGTATATCCTAAAGAAACTTGGATATATTGGCTTAAAACAACACCCATTTATTATCTTCCAGTTCTATAGGTCAGAAGACTGGACTCAGCTGACTTATCTACTCAGGGTCTTACAATGCCAAAATCAGCGTGTTGGTCAGGCTGGATTCGTATCTGGAGACTTGGTCCAGGATCATTCAGAATTCAGGTTCTCACAGTTATAAAACTGAGGTCTCTGTTTTCTTGCTGGTTGTTGCCTTTAGGTCACTCTGGGGTCTTGGAGGCTACCTGTATTCCTTACAGTGGCCCTCTCCACCTTCAAGCCAGCAATGGTGTGTCTCATTGTCATGCTTAGAATCATTAACTTCTGCTACCAGCCAGAGGGCTCATGTGATGAGACGGAGTCTAGCCAGATGATCTCTCTTTAGTTTAATTCAAAGTGAGTTGACTAGTAAGCTTAATTATATCTTCAAAATCTGTTTTGCTAAATATGGATCATAGATTATATATCATATTTATAGTCCCAGGGATTTGGGTGGGACATCTTGGGAAGGGGGACCATGTAGGATCTGGTTTACCATAGAGAGTTCTGTTTTACTCTCTTTATTGTACAACACCTAGTACAATACCAAATACCCTTTGAGAATGTGTTGAGTGGATGGTTGGATGAAAGGATTAATAGATAAGTGAGTGAAAGAGAAGGTGAAAACAGGAATGATTTAGAGTCTATTCATTTTCTTAGCTTGGAAAATGACAGTTGACTTCTGTGTTACTGGGTTTAATGGACACCGTTGGGACTTTAGAGACATAGTAGATTCAATTACCAAAACATTCATGGGGTGCCTGGGTGACTCAGTTGGTTAAGCATCCAACTCTTGATTTTGGCTCAGGTCATGATCTCATGGTTGTGAGATTGAGCCCCAATCAGGCTCCGTGCTGAGTGTGGAGCCTGCTTGGGATTCTCTCTCTCCCCTCTCTCTTTGCCCCTCCCTGGCTCACATTCTCTCTCTCTCTCTCTCTCTCTCTCTCTCTCTCTCTCTGTCTCTCACTCTCTATCAAAAAACAAAACAAAAAATAAACAAACAAAAACATTCTCAAGGATAACACCAGTGAATATGCTACCCTTTGATGTCAAAAAGTCAAGCATCCAGACTCTCTTTAATTGTTGTCATAGAAGATAAGAGAGTTGCTACATGTGCTAAAATTCAGTCCCTCAAAATATAACCCAGCTGTGGCAGTAAGAATTTCTAGGTCTGTGCAGAATTTCAAAGTAGGATCATGATTTACTAATGAAAGAAATTTTAAACTCCTTATAGTGAAGTAGACTCTCCATATATATTCAATAATTATAACTTTGATAATTATGCAAGTCTCAGTTGTCTAATAGGAATCTTAGCCTCATAAGTATGTGATGCTTTTTATGACTTAATAACATTGTGATTTCTGGCCCTTTATTATCAAGTGACGAACTGTAGTCTATTCTCAAACCCAGGTGCGGGCAACATCACCTGTGGCACTTTTAGAAATGTACATTTCTGTGTCCAGACTCTAAAAAGAGTTTGATTCAGGAGATCTGGGGTAGAGTTCTTTTTTTTTTTTTTTTTAAATGTTTTATTTATTTCTAGGAGAGAGAGAGAGAGACAGCGTGAGCAGGGGAGGGTCAGAGAGAGAGGGAGTCACAGACTGAAACAGGCTCCAGGCTCTGAGCTGGCAGTCAGCACAGAGCCCGACGCGGGGCCCAAACCCACAAACCGCGAGATCATGACCTAAGCGAAAGTTGGACGCTTAACCGACTAAGCCACCCAGGCGTCCCTAGGGTAGAGTTCTTGAAGCTGCATTTTTAACAAGCACCTGATTGTGCGATGCAAGTGACCTAAGAACTACCACCTGAGAAATTCTTCCTTAGATTTTGCTACTTTAAAATTCATTTAGGACCCTTACTTTACTGCATTTTATGAGGGTATCATGAAGTTCTAAAATGTATTTCTTAAGTTAATCTTTAGTTTAAATGTTTATTGTTTTTAAATTTATTTGGGGGAAGAGAGAGAGAGAGAGGGAGAGGGAGAGAGAGAGAACACAAGACGGAGAGGGACCGAAAGAGAGGCAGAGAGAGAATCTCAAGAAGATCCCACAACTGTGAGATCATGACCTGAGCCAAATTCAAGAGTCAGACACTTAACCAAGCCACCCAGGTGCCCCTAATCTTTATTTTGCAGTTGGTTAGTGTTTATTTTGTGTAATTGTGTTATTAGCTTGCTTCTGTTTATTTATTAAAAGAGCTCATGAAAGCCTGGCGTTTTCTGTTTCTCATCACTTAATATTTTTGTATGAAACCTGAATAATTTATTCATTAATATGAAATGTTAGTATTGAGTGACTCAGTGGATCTTAGGTTTAACATATTTAATATGAGTTAAACTTTAATATAATGTACTGATAAAATTTAATTGAGCTATCCTTGACTAGAAACACTGATGTTTTAAATGTTGTTTTCCTAGTTTTAGAAATTTTGGTATTAAAATAACACCACACAAGTTTCTTTCTTTTTTCCATTAAGTAGATAGATATTTATTGAGAATTTAGAAGTTTTAGGCATCAGGAATGTTACAGTAAGCAAGACACAATCCCAACTTCATGGCACTCATGTTCAATGAAAACCCCAAATCACACAGGACACAGAAAAGGGTTCCTAATCCAAATTGAGGATGATCAGAAGAGGTCCCACTAAAGTCCTGAAACTTCCATTGAATCTTTTTTTTTTTAAATTTTTCTATTGTAAAATTATTTATTTAGTATTTGTTATTTATTTATTTATAAATTTGCATGCACGCTAGTTAGCATATAGTGCAATAATGATTTCAGGAGGAGATTCCAGTGATTCATCCCCTATGTGTAATACCCAGGGTTCATTCCAACGGGTATCTTTTCTTAATGCCCCTTTCCCATTTAGCCCATCCCTCGATCCACAAACCCCTCCAGAGTTTGTTCTCTGTATTTAAGAGTCTCTTATATTTTGTCCTCCTCCTTGTTTTTATATTATTTTTATTTCCCTTTTGTTCATCTGTTTTCTATCTTAAATTTCCACATATGAGTGAAGTCATAATGATATTAGTCTTTCTCTGACTAATTTTGCTTAGCATAATACCCTGTGGTTCCATCCATAAATCTTCTTTAGGTGATGTGTGGAAGAAACTGATTGAGAATGCAGGAGTAACTATAGGGAGAAACATTTTGATCACTGATACGCTTTAGAACTACCCAAATGAATTACATTGAGGGTAGTCAAAATAGATCACTCCACCATAGTCACTGCATAAAATGCAGTTAAGTTTGACACATGACATATTGGGTGTTATGAAAACAAATACTGTACTGAATTTAGTCTCTTAGGAAAAAATTAAGGAGTTACTTTGTTGAAAAAAATATAAAAGTCATTTAGGAAAATAGGGATTTTTTACATCTTAAAGATGTTTTTGTTAGGTAAGCCAAAGTTTTTATTCAATTAAAAAAACCTGTTTTTAATTAAAGTGTTAGTCGACATATGTTAGTTTCAGGTGTACACCATAGCGATCAACAATTCTATATATTACTAACTACTCACAACAATAAGTGTAGTCACCATCTATCACCATGTAAAATTATTACAATATTATTGACCATATTCCCTCAGCTATAATTTTCATCCTCATGATTTATTTATTATTATTTTTTTAATGTTTATTTATTTTTGAGAGAGAGAGAGAGAGCATGAGCAGAGAGGGGCAGAGAGAGAGGAAGACACAGAATCTGAAGCAGTCTCCAGGCTCAGAGCTGTAAGCACAGAGCCTGACATGGGGCCTGAACATGTGAACTGCGAGATCATAACCTGAACTGAAGTCAGATGTTTAACCAACTGAGCCACCCAGGTGCCCCCACACCCCAATGGCTTATTTTATTTAAAAATAATTTTTTTTTATGTTTTATTTTTGAGAGAGAGAGAGGGAGACACAGAATCTGAAGCAGGCTCCGGGCTCTGAGCTGCCAGCACAGAGCCTGACATGGGGCTCGACCCCACGAATTGTGAGATCGTGACCTGAGCCAACATCGGATGCTTAACTAAGCCACCCAGGCGCTCCTCCAATGACTTATTTTATTTTAGTTTTAGTTTTTAGTAGTTTATTGTCAAGTTGGTTTCCATATAACACCCAGTGCTCATCCCCACAAGTGCCCTCCTCCATGCCCATTACCCCCCCTTCCCTCTCCCCCATTCCCATCAGCCCTGTTTGTTCTCAGCATTCAAGGGTTTCTCATGGTTTGCCTCCCTCCCTCTCCCCAACTATTTTTCCTTTTCTTCTCTCCGANTTGTTCAAAGTGTGGAGTTTGGTGAGTTCTTATAGATTTTGGATACTAGCCCTTTATCTGATATGTCATTTGCAACTATCTTTTCCCATTCTGTCGTTTGCCTATTAGTTTTATTGATTGTTTAGTTTGCCGTGCAGGAGCTTTTTATCTTGATGAGTTCCCAATAGTTCATTTTTTTTCTCTTGATTCCCTTGCCTTTGGGGATGTGTCAAGTAAGAAATTGCTGCGGTTGAGGTCAAGGAGGTTGTTTGCTGCTTTCTCCTCTAGGATGTTGATGGTTTCCTGTCTCACATTCAGGTCCTTTATCCATTTTGAGTTTATTTTTGTGTATGGTGTGAAAAATGATCTAGTTTCATTCTTCTGCATGTTGCTGTCCAGTTCTCCCAGCACCATCTGTTAAAGAGGCTGTCTTTTTTCCATTGGATACTCTTTTCCGCTTTGTCAAAGATTAGTTGGCCATACGTTTGTGGGTCCAATTCTGAGTTCTCAATTCTACTCCCTTGGTCTATGTGTCTGTTTTTGTGCCAATACCATACTGTCTTGATGATTAGAACTCTGTAGTAGAGGCTGAAGTCTGGGATGGTGATGCCTCCCATTTTGGTTTTTTTTCTTCAGTATTACTTTGGCTATTCGGGGTCTTTTGTGGTTCCATACAAATTTTAGGATAGTTTGTTCTAGTTTTGAGAAGAATGCTGGTGCAATCTTGATTGGGATTGCATTGAATGTGTAGATTACTTTGGGTAGTTTTATTTATATTTATTTTAACAATATTCTTTTAACAATATTTATTCTTCTGATCCACGAGCATGGATGTTTTTCCATTTCTTTGTGTCTTCTTTCTTTTTTTTTTAATTTTTAAAAATTTATTCCTGAGAGAGAGAGATAGAGAGAGGAAGAGGGAGAGAGAGAGACAGCGAGACCGCGTGAGCAGGGGAGGGTCCAAGAGAGGGAGATACAGAATCCGAAACAGGCTCCAGGCTCCGAGCTAGCTGTCAGCACAGAGCCCAATGCGGGGCTTGAACCCACTGAGGGATCATGATCTGAGCCAAAGTCGGATGCTCAACCGACTGAGCCACCCAGGCGCCCCTCTTTGTGTCTTCTTCAATTTCCTTCATAAGTTTTCTATAGCTTTCATCATACAGATCTCTTATATCTTTGGTTAGTTTTATTCCTAGGTATTTTATGGTGTTTTGTGAATGGGATTAGTTTCTTTATTTCTCTTTCTGTTGCTTCATTATTGGTGTATAAAAATGCAACCAATATCTGTACGTGATTTTGTACCCTGCAACTTTGCTGAATTCATGAATCAGTTCTGGTAGGCTACTGGTGGAGTCTTTCGGGTTTTCTATGTAGACTATCATGTCGTCTGCGAAAAGTGGAAGTTTGACTTCTTCTTTGCCAATTCTGATGCCTTTGATTTCCTTTTGTTGTCTGATTGCTGATCTAGGACTTCCAGCACTATGTTAAACAACAATGGTGAGAGTGGACATCCCTTTCATGTTCCTGATTTCAGGGGGAGGCTCTCAGTTTTTCCCCCATTGAGGATGGTGTTAGCTGAGGGCTTCTTATAGATGGCTTTTATGATGTTTATTTTATAACTGGAAGTTTGTACCTCTTAATTTCCTTCTCGTATTTTGCCCAATCCCCCCACTCTCCTCCCCTCTGGTTTTGTTTGTTCATTTTGTTTTTTAGATTTAACATATAAGTAAAATCTTACAGTATTTGTCTTTCTCTGAGTAACCTATTATACTTAGCACAACATCTTCTAGGTCCATTCATGTTGTAGCAAATGGTAAGATCTCATTCTTTTTTATAGCTGAGTAATTTATATATATAATGTGGTGTGTGTGTGTGTGTGTGTGTGTGTGTGTGTGTATACATACGTATCTTAATCTTATCTGTCCATTAATTTATTGAAGGACACTTAGGTTCCTTCCATATCTTGGCTATTGTAAATAATGCTGCAGTGAACATAGGGTTGCATATATCTTGTTGAATTTGTGTTTTCATATTCTTTGGGTAAATATCCAGTAGTAGAATTACTGGGTTATATGGTATTTATATTTTTAATTTTTTTTTAAATGTTTTATTTATTTCTAGGAGAGAGAGAGAGAGAGAGACCATGTAAGCAGGGGAGGGTCAGAGAGGGAGGGAGTCACAGACTGAAACAGGCTCCAGGCTCTGAGCTGGCAGCACAGAGCCCGACGCGGGGCCCGAACCCACGAATCGCGAGATCATGACCTAAGCGAAAGTCGGACGCTCAACCGACTAAGCCACCCAGGCGCCCCTCTATTTTTAATTTTTGAGGAACCCCTATACTGTTCCCCAGAGTGGTTGTTCCAATATGCATTCCTACCAACAGTGCATGAGGGTTCCTTTTTCTCCATATCCTTGCCAACATTTTTCCTTTCTTGTTGTTTTGTTTTGTTTTGTTTTGTTTTTGATACTAGCTGTTCTAGCTGGTACAATGTGATGACCGTATTGTAGTTTTGATTTGCATTTCCTTAATGATTAGTGATGTTAAACATCTTGTCATGTGTCTTTTGGACATATGTATGTCTTCTTTGAAAAAAAAAAATCCAGGTCCTCTGCCTATTTTTAATCGGATTATTTGTGGGTTTTTGGTGTTGAATTATATAAATTCTTTAAATATTTTTTATATTAACTCCTTATCAGATGTATCATTGTGAATACCTTCCATTCAGTAGGTTGCCTTTTCGTTTTGGTGATGGTTTCTTTGGCTGTGCAAAAGCTTCTTATTTTGGTATAGTCCCAATAATTTATTTTTGCTTTTATTTCCCATGTTTAAGGAGACATCCGTAAATTTGTTGCTAAGGCCAGTGTCCAAGAGACTATGTCTGTAGGAGTTTTATAGTTTCAGGTCTTAAACATTTAGATCTTTCATCCATTTTGAGTTTATTTTTGTGTATGGTATAAGAAAGTGGCTCAGTTTCATTCTTTTGCATGTAGCTGTCCAGTTTTCCTAACATCATTTATTGAAGAGACTGTCTTCTTCCCACAATGTGTTCCTTCTTCCTTTGCCATAGATTAATCAGCCATTTAGGTGTGGTTTATTTCTGGGCCCTCTGGCTTGTTCCATTGATTTTTGTGTCTGTTTTGTACCAGTGCCATATTGTTTTGGTTACCGTAGTATTTTAGTATATCTTGAAATCTGGGATTGTGATACTTTCAGCTTTATTCTTCTGTCAAGATTGCTTTGCTTTTGTGGTCCCATACACATTTTAGGATTATTTTTTCTAGTTCTGTGAAAAACATTATTGGTATTTTGATAGGGATCTCACTGAATCTATAGATTGCTTTGGGTAGTATAAACATTTTAACAACATTCTTCTAATCCATGAGCATAGTATATCTTTTCATTTATGTCACCTTCAATTTCTTTCATCAATGTCTTGTAGTTTTCAGAGAACAGGTCTTTCGCCTCTTTGGTTAAATTTATTCCTAGGTATTTTATTATTTTTGGTGCATTTGCAAGTAGGATTCTTTGATTATTAATTTCTTTTTCTGCTACTTTGTTATTAGTGTTTGAAACATAACAGATTTGTGTATATTAATTCTGTATCCTAAAACTTTATTGAATTCATGTATTCTAATAGTTTTTTGGTAGAATTTCTAGGGTTTTCTGTATACAAGTATCACGTAATTGGCAAGTAGTGATAGTTTAACTTCTTCCTTACCAATATGGTGCTTGTTTGTTTGTTTGTTTGTTAATCTCTGTGCCCAATGTGGGACTGGAACTCACAACCTTGAGATCAAGTGTCCCATGCTCTACTGACTGAGCCAGCTAGGCATCCCTCAGTGTGGATGTCTTCTACTTCTTTTTCTTGTCTGTAGCTAGGACTTCCAGTATTATATGCAATAAAATGGTGAAAATGGACATCCTTGTGTTGTTTCTGATCTTAGAGGAAACACTTTCAGTTTTTCACCATTGAGTATGAGAGCTCTGGGATTTTCATATATGGCCTTTATTATAGTTGAGGTAGCTTCCTCTAAACCCACTTTGGTAGGAGTTTTTATTTTGAATGGATGTTATATGTTGTCAAATGCTTTTCAACATCAGTTGAGGTGATCACATGGTTTTATCTTTGTTGAGGTGATGTATCACACTGATTGATCTGTGAATACTGAACCAGCCTTACGTCCCTGGAATAACCCCCACTTGATCATACTGAGTGACCTTTTTATTTTTTAAAGCTTTTTTTTTCAATGTTTATTTTTAAATTTTAGTTAGAGAGAGAGAGAACCCATGCAAGCAGGGGATGGGGGGAGAGAGAGAATCGCAAACAGGCTCTGCACTGTCAGCACAGAGCCCGACATGGGGCTTGAACTCAAGAACTATAAGACCATGACCTGAGCTGAAATCAAGAGTTGGACTCTCAGCTGACTCAGTCACCAGGTGCCCCAGTGAATAATCCTTTTAATGTATTGTTGAAATTTTTTAATGTTTATTTTTATTTTTGAGAGAGAGACAGAGCATGAATGAAGGAAGTGCAGAGAGAGAGAGGGAGACAGGATCTGAAGCAGGCTCCAGGCTTTGAGTTGTTAGCACAGAGCCTGATATGTGTTTTGAACTCACAAACCATGAGATCATGACCTGAGCCAAAGTCAGATGCTTAGCCAACTGAGCCATGTGTGCGTCTTTAGATTGTTGAATTTGGTTTGCTGATATTTTGTCGAAGATTTTTATACCTGTGTTCATCAGGGATACTGGCCTGTAGTTTTCTTTTTTTGTAGTGTTTTTGTCTGATTTTGGTATCAGGATAGTGCTGGCCTTGTAGAATGAATTTGGAAGTTTTCCTTCCTCCTCTTTTTTTTTTTTTGGGGGGGGGGGGAATAGTTTGAGAAGAATAGGTATTAGCTCTTCTTTAAATGTTTGGTCGAATTCATCTGTGAAATCATCTGGTCCTGGACTTTTGTTTGTTGGGAGTGTTTTGATTATCAATTCATTTTTGGTATTAGTCACCTTTCTGCTCAAATTTTCTATTTCTTCCTGGTTCAGTTTTGGAATATTGTATGTTTCTAGGAATTTATCTATTTCTTCTATATTGTCCAATTTGTGGCATGTAATTTTTTTAAGAGAGATTAAGAGTGTGAGCAGGGGAGGGGAAAATGATGGGGGAGGGTGAGAGAGAGAGAACACAACCCTGGGATCATGACCTGAGCCGAAATCAAGAGTTGGACACTTAACTGACTGAGCCACCCAAGTGCCCCATCATTTTATTTTTTAAAGTAAGCTCTATGCCCAGTGTGGGGCTTGAACTCATGAACCCAAGATCAAGAATTGCATGCTCTATTTACTGAGCCAGGCAGGAGCCCCTGGCATGTGATTTTTCATAGTATTGGTTGTTATTTCTCCTCTTTCATTTCTGAATTTCTTATTTGAGTCTTCTCTCACTCTTTTTTTTTGCCCTGATGAGTCTGGCTAAAGGTTAATCAATTTTGTTTATTGATTCAAAGAAGTACCTCTTGGTTTCATTGATCTTTTTTATTCCTTTTTTGAGTTTCTATTTTATTCATTTTCACTCCAGTCTTTAATATTTTCCTTCAAACTTTGGGCTTTGTTCTTTTTTTAGTTCCTTTAGATGTAAGGTTAGATTGAGATCTCTCTTGTTTTTTGAGGTAGTTCTCTATTCCTGTAACTTCCCTCTGAGAACTGCTTTTGCTGTGTCATGAAGATTATGGAAAAATTGTGTTTCCATTTTGATTTGTCTCCATAGTTTTTTTGTTTTGTTTTCTCTGATTTTTTTTGAAAATTAATTTTTCCAAAAGTATAAAAATACTTCATTTTGCAAAATTGGGCACTTTAATATAAAATAAATACTTGAAAGACTGATTTGCTTTAAAGATAGTGTCACTGAAAAACTGCTGTCAAAGTTACGAATAGATGACTAATGTACATGAAAAATAAAGTATTAAAATTGAGCATGTATGGTTACTCAGTGTTCTTGGTTACAAGCAACAGAAATCAACTGTGGTCATGAGTAGCCTACCAAATCTCTGGAAGGATTGGAGAAGCTGGCTGGAAGGATAAGTAACCAGGAATAATACCCTAAGTCCTATGACACAGCAGGTCCTTTGAAGAAACCACTAACACTGCCACTGGGATGGACCCTTCAGCTTATACCGTGAACACCCTATGACAGTGGATACTATACACCAGCACTGGAACTTTTGCCTCCACTGCCTCTGGAAACTGGGTTGTATTATTACCACTCTGCTTTAAATTCATGGTTAGGGAAAGATGTGTCTGTTTGGGGGAACCTAGATTATGTGCCCATACTTCTAGCCCTAAGAGAGGCGGAGAAAGCAAATATACTATGTAGCATTTTTCAGATTCTGTTGAGGAAAGAAGTCTGTCTCATAAAGTATTGGATTGCCCAGACATAATAATAGTGTTTAGAATCTGGGCAGCCTTAAAAAGAATTGCATGTGTCTCCTGTAAGTTGTATTTAATACTAAAATCAAGTAAGCAAGTAAGCCTTTAGTAGAGTATGTAATTATTGTAATAAACAGTAAGCAAACATTAAATGATAAGCAGTTTGCTGGCTGTAATTAGTTTAACTTTTTTTACAGCCAAGCTTTTTATTTCTTAGTCCACTTGGGAGAGGAGGAAGATTTATTGATTAGATTTTTTCTGGGAGTACCTTCAGTTTTTCTTTTCTTTTTTTATTCTGAGAATATCCTCAGTATCTTTTTAGTCTGCATTAATTTGGAGAGACGAAAGCTGAACA
This sequence comes from Crocuta crocuta, assembly GCF_008692635.1. Taxonomy (NCBI): domain Eukaryota; kingdom Metazoa; phylum Chordata; class Mammalia; order Carnivora; family Hyaenidae; genus Crocuta; species Crocuta crocuta. The sequence goes on along the minus strand of NW_027530544.1, from coordinate 4,377,008 downwards.
GTGTTGCCTAGCTCCTGTCCTTTCAGAGGTCTGCAGTGTCCATAATCCTAATATCTAGAGACAAGATTCTATTGTCATTAGCCAGCAGTCCCTATAATAAAAAGTTTTTGACAACAAATATGTTTACTTATTTATATATTATATGTATGTACAAAAGTATATGTTATAAAATATACATAAAATACAAAATTTTAAAGGAGAAATTAAATAAGGATGGAAATGAAAGTTCTAATGTTTTTCTTTCACACTGCACTGGATCGTTTTATATATCCTCTGGATAGTAGGCTCACTCTCCTCTTTTGGAGACTACTGATTCAAACAGTGGTTAGCTTCTTACTGATTTTTAGGTAGGAGAAAGGAGATTTAAATATTAAGTATCTGAAAACACTGTAGGTTCTACTTTGAGGCAGTATGGGAGAGGAGAGACAGTCTGAGATAAGGAGTACAAGGATATAGAGTTATAACCTGCTCAAAAGGAAAGTATGTAAGACAAAGATGGAATAAATTTCTTGAAGCAATGTCATGAAACAAACTAGTGTGTATAGGAAGTGGGGGATTGGGTTAGTTAGTAATAGCTGAGCTGCTCCCATGGATTTGATGGGCTGGGGTGCAGTAGGTGCAATGTTATTTTGGGAATAAGATGATTTGCATGTTTTAGCCTTGCTTCTTTACTGTTAGTTGTTTGACTTAAATCAGTCTTTCTTATCTTTCCTCATTTAGAAAAATAAAAAGAACAGAGTGGATTGGAGTTAAGGTTTAGGAGGCCTGGGGGTTTTGAGGAATCTCCTCAGAGGTTGTGCTTTGGCATGGGCATGAGTTAAGGTTTGGCCCTTTCCCCGTATTGGTTTCAGCTAGAGTCAACTTTGAATCTGTGGTGTATTCATTCAGCAAATAATTTTAACCTTGACCTTGTGCCTGAGCTCCAGACTTACACATTTAATTGCCCACTTGATATTTCCACTAGATGTTTTAAGAGGCATCTCAAGTTTACCTTGAATAGAAAGAACTTTTGATTTATGGACCCTTCTCTCTCTCACCAAAAAAGAGAGAGAGAGAGAGGGAGGGAGGGAGGGAGAGAGCCAGAAAGTGAAGAAACTAACATCACCACGGTGTTCTTGTAAATGACACTACTATCCTTTTCTTGAAGTGGGAATTACTCAGTTAGTGTTAGTGTTACCAACACCTGTGCTCAGGTCCCAAGCCTAAAAGTCATTCTTTATTCTGTTTCTTCCACCCTCCTCAATCTATTAGCAATTCGTGTTTATCTATTTACAGATATCCTAAATCTGTTCATGTGTGTCTTGCCTGCTGAAGCCCAAGCCCCATCACTGTGACCATGAACTACTGCAGCCATATTCCAGTTTCTACTCTCACCTCTTGAAAGCATTCTCCATGTAACAGCCAAGAATGATCTTTTAAAAGTGTCAGTCAGGGAGGTGCCTGGATGGCTCAGTTGTTAAGCATCTAACTCTTGACTTTGGCTCAGGTTGTGATCTCACCGTCATGAGATTAGCCCCATGTCAGGCTCTGCACTGGGCATGGAGCCTGCTTAGGGTTCTCTCTCATTCTGCCCCTCCCCTGCTTGTGCAAGCACATACTCTCTCATGCGTTCTCTCTCTCAAAAAGAAAAAAAAAAAAAAAATAACATAAAATGTCAACCGTATCATGTCACTTACCTGTAAAATCAAACAGAATTCCATAGTAGTTATCAACTGCCATTTGTATAAAATTCAAATGCCTCACCAGGGACTGAAAAATCATCAACTTGATTCATTTCTGTGCCTCGTTCATTAAATCTTAGTCCACTTACACTTCTTTCTATTCATCAAACGTATCAAACTTGTTTTCCTTCTGTGGCCTTTGTACTTGTTATCCTGTCTTCATGGAATGCCCTTCCTCCAAATCTTTGTGTGATTGGATGCCTCTCATCCTTTAGATTTTAGCTCAAATACAGATAAGTACATATAAAGTACTTAGAGTAATTCTTAGCTCATAGTAAATGATCAGTAAATGCTATTAGCCCTTTATCCCCTAAAACTTACTCTTTGTAAAGGTTAATGATAAATCCTGTTCAAGTGTCCTGAACCACTGTCCCTCTAGTGCTGTTCTTTATTTTCTTCATAGCATGTCCCTATTTGTTGATTCCTTACTCTATTATAATATAAGCTTCATTAGAATAACAACTTTGTCTGTAACCTTGCATTTATAGTAGTGTGTGCCATACAGTATACCTTCAGCAGACTTGTGAATAAATGAATGAATGACCCTCTAGTTGATGTATCATAAACCTGTCTAGGTTTGCTGGCATTGAACATGTTCAGACTTTTGTTTTGTCAGACATACAAGACATATATACTTGTCTGAAAAATCATTATTTTGGCTTCATTTTTTTTTCACTGAGTACAGAATTCTTGCTTGGCAGGTTTCCTACCCTCCTCCATTTTCGCACCTTAAAAGTCTCAGTATGTTGTCTTCTGACTTCCATAATTTCTGTTGAAAATTGATTCTCACTTATGTTTTAGTCTAATAGCATTTCCTCTCTTTCATACCCAGTATAGTCAAACTTCATGTACTGTGTTACTAATATTTATTAGTATACCAAACTATATTTTGAGTTAAAATGCTATCAAACATTTTAAAAATACCAACATCTAAATGCCAACTTGTGGTTTCTCATTTTCAGTAAATCTCATTTATGTGATGCCATTGAAACTATATTTTTGAAGGTTCCTGAATTTAATTTCCTTAGTTGCTTCAACATATATGTGTATCCAACAGTTTAATCAAGACCAATTTCATCAAAGATTTTATTTTCTTTCTCTAAGCAAAGAAATACTTATAGTCCATATGCATAATGACTTTCTAGCAGAATGTATTTAAACTGACATACTAAGTAATTTGTATATGTGCTGCCAAAGCGAGCACAACATACTAAGTAATTTGACAACTCTTAAATTCAATGCAAAATATTATCCAGAATAAATAGTATTGAATTATTTCATATAATCTGTGCCTCATTGAGTAATTGTGGTTTTAGCAGAATACAGTATATTTTTTGCTGTCTTTTATTACGCTGTCTTGTCCACAAGGCAGTTTTTTACTTTCCAGGTTCTTGGTATCACTCACAACTTTGCATCTTTCTCTAACTTGTTGTGTTGCTATTATCATTAGGGTCTGTATCCAAAGTTTGAATTAGTTTTATTCTCATGTTTCTGGAGTAAGAAATCTTATTGCACATACAGCTGTATCACAGTTGTAACTTCATAGTGATACATTATTCAAATTTATTAGTATATTTTCCAAATGTGGGTGAACACAGAAACAAAGATAATTACAGAATACCAATCATTTAGCTTCTCTCAGAAAAGAAAAAGAAAAAGAAAACCCTATTGCTTTTGGTTGCAAACATTGAAATTATTGTCCTGGACTAAAAATCCTAGGCCTCCTCTGCCAATACACAGTTCTGTTCGGCACACTCATAGCTTCCCAAAGAGTACTGGTTCTTGAAGTATGGTTCCTAGACCAGCAGCAACAGCATCACCTGGGAAATTGTTAGAAATGCATATTATTGAATCTTATCCCAGGCCTGTATGTACCAAGATTAAATTGGTACAGTGTACTGCTGTGATTCTGAATTGATATCCCCACTCTACCCCTGCAAACTCTGCCTCAGAGTAGAAGGTAAGATGATTGACTGTTAGCACTGGTAATTGGTATCACGTTTTCCCAGAGTATTTTGTTGGTTATTTGGTTATTTTTTGTAATGTATGATTTAGTTTCCTCTGGAATTGTATTTAGAATTTTGTTTTACTTTGAACTTTATGAATTAAAAAAAATTTTTTAATGTTTATTTTTGAGAGAGGGAGAAAGAGTGTGAGCAGGGAAGGGGCAGAGAGAGAGGGAGGCACAGAATCGAAAGCAGGCTCCAAGCTCTGAACTGTCAGCACAGAGCCTGAAGTGGGTCTTGAACCCCTAAGCCATGAGATCATGACCTGAGCCAAGGTCGGATGCTTAACCGACTGAGCCACCCAGGCACCCCTGAACTTTTTGATTACCATTTTAGGGTTTTCTTTTAAAACTTTTGGAGAAAATCATTATTTTAGTTATCCTTAGAATTTAAATGAAGTTACCAAATAATAATTTTATGTTGGCAGCAGAGTTTCCATCATTAATAATGTCTCCTGTTTATAAAATACCTTTTTCCGAAAAACACAGTCCTTGTCCTTTTTCATTACACAGTTCTGCATTTCACAATAGAGTGACATTTGTATCCTCTCAGTCCAGCAATGCCATCAACAAAACAAGACTACAGCCCAGGTCTCCAGACTATAAGGCTAGTTCTCTTAGCTAAATTTGAGTTCAGAGTTTGATTTTATATTTCATTCTTCTTGTTAGATTTCTTTAATATTTTTTGCACAGCCCAGCTTTGGAACTATGTACCAAAATTTTGTCAGCCTACATGCATTTTTCAGCATCCCACTCTTCTAGGCTATGTGAAAAACATAACTGTGAAAAGAAAGCTATTTTTCCAATTCATTCAGTATACATTACTGCTTTTCCTTAGCAAATGTATGTAAACCGATAAAGCATGATACGTGGGCCTTCTTAGACTCTAGCATCCTTGATAGCTTTTCCAGTAAGACTTATTTGTTTGTTTGTTCATTAAGTGCCCAGCTCCAAACCTTGACTGCTCTGAGACAGGTGCTGGCCCTGGGTGTATCCTTCAGATGGTAGACAGGTTGGATGGAAGGGTAGGAAGAAAGACAGTGCTTCATGGTGTTAGATAAAATGAGACCTTTACTCTGACAATAGGAATTCACATTTCCTATTGTGATTGATAATTATTATCAACCTCACCTGAAAGATTTTATGAGAATGCAAAAACAGTTGCTTCTTTTTAAAAACATGAACATTTCTTAATTTTTTTAAACACTTATTAATTTTTGAGAGACTGAGACAGACACAAGCAGGGGAGGGACAGTGAGAAAGAGAGACACACAATCTGCAGCAGGACCCAGGATCTGAGCTGTCAGCACAGAGCCCAACATGGGGCTCAAACCCACAAACTCTGAGATCACGACCTGAGCTGACGTCAGAGGCTCAACTGACTGAGCCACCCAGGCACCCCAAACTTGGCCATTTCCACATTTCTCCAAAGGAGACAACCAGGTGACCAACACATGTGTGAAAAAATGCTCAACATCACTCATTATCAGGGAAATGCAAATGAAAACTACAGTGAGAGATCACCTCACACCTGGCAGAATGGCTAAAATAAAAAACACAAGAAACAGCAAGTGTTGGCAAGGGTGTGGAGAAAAAAGAACACTTGTGTACTGTTGGTGAGAATGCAAACTTGTGCAGCCATTGTGGAAAATAGTATGGAGATTTCTCAAAAAGTTAAAAATAGAACTACCCTATTATCCAGTAGTGATACTACTGGGTTTTTACCCCCAAAATACAAAAACACTAATTCAGAAGGATACATGCATCCCTGTGTTTATTGCAGCATTATTTACAGTAGCCAAATTATGGAAACAGCAGTATCCATTGATAGATGAATGGATAAAGAAGAGGTGGTATATATATATACATAATATATATATATACCTGTGTGTATATATACAGATTATATATAGTAGAATATTATTCAGCCATAAACAAAGAATGAAATTTTGCCATTTGCAATGACCTAGATGGAGCTGGAGAGTAGAACACTAAGAGAAATAAGTCAGAGAAAGACACTATATGATTTCATTCGTATGTGGAATTTAAGAAACAAAACAAGCAATGGAGGGAAAAAGAGAGAGAGAGAGAGACAAACCAAGAAATAGACTCTGAACTATAGAGAACAAACTGAGAATTACCAGAGGGGACATGGGTGGGTGGGGGATGTGTAAACTAGGTGATGGGGATTAAGGAAGGCACTTGTCTTGATGAGCACTGGGTGATGTATGGAGTTGCTGAATCACTATATTGTTCACCTGAAGCTGATATAATACTGTATGTTAACTAAACTGGAATTAAGAAACAAAACAAAACTTTGCCATTTCCAAGAAAATACTTGTTTCCTTTTTATTGTTTTGACAGAGAGAGAGGATGCAAGTGAGTGAGGGTCAGAGAGAGAGAAGTGGGGCTCACCTGGAGCAAGGCTGATGTTTTTTTTACCCGAAGCA
>NW_027530544.1:4366102-4369855 GCF_008692635.1 Crocuta crocuta | reverse complement strand
CAAGCTCTGAACTGTCAGCACAGAGCCTGAAGTGGGTCTTGAACCCCTAAGCCATGAGATCATGACCTGAGCCAAGGTCGGATGCTTAACCGACTGAGCCACCCAGGCACCCCTGAACTTTTTGATTACCATTTTAGGGTTTTCTTTTAAAACTTTTGGAGAAAATCATTATTTTAGTTATCCTTAGAATTTAAATGAAGTTACCAAATAATAATTTTATGTTGGCAGCAGAGTTTCCATCATTAATAATGTCTCCTGTTTATAAAATACCTTTTTCCGAAAAACACAGTCCTTGTCCTTTTTCATTACACAGTTCTGCATTTCACAATAGAGTGACATTTGTATCCTCTCAGTCCAGCAATGCCATCAACAAAACAAGACTACAGCCCAGGTCTCCAGACTATAAGGCTAGTTCTCTTAGCTAAATTTGAGTTCAGAGTTTGATTTTATATTTCATTCTTCTTGTTAGATTTCTTTAATATTTTTTGCACAGCCCAGCTTTGGAACTATGTACCAAAATTTTGTCAGCCTACATGCATTTTTCAGCATCCCACTCTTCTAGGCTATGTGAAAAACATAACTGTGAAAAGAAAGCTATTTTTCCAATTCATTCAGTATACATTACTGCTTTTCCTTAGCAAATGTATGTAAACCGATAAAGCATGATACGTGGGCCTTCTTAGACTCTAGCATCCTTGATAGCTTTTCCAGTAAGACTTATTTGTTTGTTTGTTCATTAAGTGCCCAGCTCCAAACCTTGACTGCTCTGAGACAGGTGCTGGCCCTGGGTGTATCCTTCAGATGGTAGACAGGTTGGATGGAAGGGTAGGAAGAAAGACAGTGCTTCATGGTGTTAGATAAAATGAGACCTTTACTCTGACAATAGGAATTCACATTTCCTATTGTGATTGATAATTATTATCAACCTCACCTGAAAGATTTTATGAGAATGCAAAAACAGTTGCTTCTTTTTAAAAACATGAACATTTCTTAATTTTTTTAAACACTTATTAATTTTTGAGAGACTGAGACAGACACAAGCAGGGGAGGGACAGTAAGAAAGAGAGACACAGAATCTGCAGCAGGACCCAGGATCTGAGCTGTCAGCACAGAGCCCAACATGGGGCTCAAACCCACAAACTCTGAGATCACGACCTGAGCTGACGTCAGAGGCTCAACTGACTGAGCCACCCAGGCACCCCAAACTTGGCCATTTCCACATTTCTCCAAAGGAGACAACCAGGTGACCAACACATGTGTGAAAAAATGCTCAACATCACTCATTATCAGGGAAATGCAAATGAAAACTACAGTGAGAGATCACCTCACACCTGGCAGAATGGCTAAAATAAAAAACACAAGAAACAGCAAGTGTTGGCAAGGGTGTGGAGAAAAAAGAACACTTGTGTACTGTTGGTGAGAATGCAAACTTGTGCAGCCATTGTGGAAAATAGTATGGAGATTTCTCAAAAAGTTAAAAATAGAACTACCCTATTATCCAGTAGTGATACTACTGGGTTTTTACCCCCAAAATACAAAAACACTAATTCAGAAGGATACATGCATCCCTGTGTTTATTGCAGCATTATTTACAGTAGCCAAATTATGGAAACAGCAGTATCCATTGATAGATGAATGGATAAAGAAGAGGTGGTATATATATATACATAATATATATATATACCTGTGTGTATATATACAGATTATATATAGTAGAATATTATTCAGCCATAAACAAAGAATGAAATTTTGCCATTTGCAATGACCTAGATGGAGCTGGAGAGTAGAACACTAAGAGAAATAAGTCAGAGAAAGACACTATATGATTTCATTCGTATGTGGAATTTAAGAAACAAAACAAGCAATGGAGGGAAAAAGAGAGAGAGAGAGAGACAAACCAAGAAATAGACTCTGAACTATAGAGAACAAACTGAGAATTACCAGAGGGGACATGGGTGGGTGGGGGATGTGTAAACTAGGTGATGGGGATTAAGGAAGGCACTTGTCTTGATGAGCACTGGGTGATGTATGGAGTTGCTGAATCACTATATTGTTCACCTGAAGCTGATATAATACTGTATGTTAACTAAACTGGAATTAAGAAACAAAACAAAACTTTGCCATTTCCAAGAAAATACTTGTTTCCTTTTTATTGTTTTGACAGAGAGAGAGGATGCAAGTGAGTGAGGGTCAGAGAGAGAGAAGTGGGGCTCACCTGGAGCAAGGCTGATGTTTTTTTTACCCGAAGCAAGGCTTGTGCTTACCCAGTGTGGGACACCAACTCACAAACTGTGAGATCATGACTTGAGCCGTAGTCAGATGTTTAACAACTGAATCACCCAGGTGCCCCAAAATGTGTTTCCATTTAAATTGACTTTCATTAATAAGCAAATTATGTAATAGATTGTTTTTGAATTGGTTCTCTCCTTTAAAATGTGCTGGAAGACAACATCCCCAGAGCACCATTCCAAGCAGGAAAAAAATAGGAACAGCTGTACCATAATTTAAATGAAATGAAAAAATCTAGTTCCACAATGAAAATAAAAATCCGTTCATCTAAATTTAATTGTGCTGAAAGTAGATGTCATTGCTTACATTTTAGAATCTTGTCAATAAATAGTAAGAATCTCGGGAAGTTGCTAGAAGTATCTTGTTTTAAGATGTGGAAAAATCATGATCAACAGAAATATTTACATAAAGTCAGTATTTTAGCAGTTCTGCATATCTGCAAAATAAGTTTGGGATTTGAACATTTAAGTATGAACAGTAAGACCAAATTTGTAGCCAGTGAGAGCTCAGAAAACTTTGGGTATCATTAATGATCTGAAATATATATATATACAAGACTACCAAAGTGAGATTTAAAAACTACATTAGGGACGCCTGGGTGGCTCGGTTGGTTAAACGTCTGACTTCATCTCAGGCCATGATCTCATGATTCATGGTTTTGAGTCCACACATCAGGCTCGGTGCTGACCTCTCAGAGCCTGGAGCCTCTTCAGATTGTGTCTCCTTCTCTATCTGCCCCTCCCCTGCTCTTGCTTTGTCTCTCTGCCTCTCTCTGTCTCTCAAAAATAAATAAACTTAAAAAAAAATAAAGCTACATTAGGGCTCCTGTGTTAATTAGTGTTATAGAATGACTCAGTTGCAAAATAAAAAGATTATTTGGGTATCACTTTATCTTAGTCCTTTTGTTAATAAAATAACTTGTCATTTTTACCAGTAAGATCCTCATTTTTTTCCTTTAAGAATAGTTAACATACAATGCTACATTACTTTTCGGTATATAACAGAGTGATTCAGCAAGTTTGTATGTTACGCTGTTCTTACCACATACAGCTATCATCTGTACAATACAGTGCTGTTATAATACCACTGACTATATTCTTTGTGCTATACATTTCATCCCTGTGATTTATTCATTCCATAACTGGAAACCTGTATCTCCTACTCCCCTTTACCGTTTTTCCCACCTCCCGCCCCTCCCTTCTGACAACCATTGGTTTGTTGTCTGTATTTATGGGTCTGTTTCTGCTTTTTGTTTGTTTGCCTGTTTTGTTATTTAAAGTCCATATAAATTTGAAATCATATGGTATTTGTATTTCTGATTTATTTCACCTAGCATAATACCCTCTAGATCCATTCATGTTGTCACAAATGTCAAGATTGCATTCCCTTTGACTATTGGATAATATTCCATTATATATATATAATATCTGTTATATATATATAATATCCATTATATATGTAATA
>NW_027530544.1:4361527-4366097 GCF_008692635.1 Crocuta crocuta | reverse complement strand
TTTTATATATATATATGTATATATATATATATATCCATTCATCTGTCATTGGACACTTTGGTTGCTTCCATATCATGACTATTGTAAATAATGCTGTAATAAACATAGGGGTGTGTATATCTTTTCAAATTAATGTTTTCATTTTCTTTGAGTAAATTCCCAGTAGTGGAATTACTGGGTCATATGGTATTTCTGTTTTTAATTTTTTGAGGAACTTCCATACTGTTTTTCAGAGTGGCTGCATCAGTTTGCATTATCATCAGTGGTGCACAAGGATTCCTTTTTCTCCACATCCTTGCCAGCACTTGTTGTTTCTTGTGTTTTTTTATTTTAGCCATTCTGCCAGGTGTGAGGTAGTATTTTATTGTCATTTTGATTTCATTTCCTTGATGATTATTGATGTTAGGCATCTTTTCATATATCTATTGGCTAAAATCCTCACTTTGATTTCACAATTACACTATGAAGAAATCACTTAAGGAAAATCAGTTAAGATTATAAATAGGCTGAGGCATCTGGATGGCTCAGTTGGTTAAGCATCCAACTCTTGATTTCAGCTCAGGTCATAATCTCACAGTTTGTGAGCTTTAGGCCCGCATCAGGCTCTGTGCTGACAGCGCGGAACCTGCTAGAGTTTCTCTGTTTTTTTTGTTTTGTTTTTAATTTTTTTTATAGTTTATTTATTTTTGAGACAGAGACAGAGTAAGTGGGGGAGGGGCAGAGAGAGGGAGACACAGAATCTGAAACAGGCTCCAGGCTCTGAGCTGCTAGCACAGAACCTGATGCGGGGCTCAAACCTACGAACCGCGAGATCATGACCTGAGCCAAAGACGGATGCTTAACCAACTGAACCTCTCAGGCGCCCCTAAGGTTTCTCTTTTACCTCTCTCTCTGCCCCTCTCCCAAATAAATAAACACTTAAAAATATTTTCAAAAATTATAAATAGGGCAGTGATAATACATTTAGCCAAGATTTAAATTCTGCATACATTTCAGAGAGAGTTTTATAAGAATGTTTTAAACAAATGCTTATTTCATGGAGTTAAAATAAATTTAGGCCAAGCATTTAAAAACCAGGGCTGGTGGGGGATGGGTTACGGGGGGAATATATGTTCAAATTAAATACTAAATCAGAATACTAATACTATTATGAAAGACAGCTGATGTTATAATCTCAGTGCTGGACAGAAATTAATCTTACAAAGTAAATTATAAACTCAAAATTGAAATTATTTCATTACACTGAAATCATCAAAAATTTTTGAATAAAGGTCTGAAGTGAAAGTTAAATATTTTGATTTTATGGTATTTGTTGAGGATATTACGTATCCAATGAGAAACTTCCGTGAAGTTAAGTGTAAATATGGGACTTGAAAGTAAGTTTAAACATTTTATTAGAGATTAAAAAAAAATACCCCATGCACCTATAAATATTACCAGTTTATTGGAAATTTTTAGCTTTCTTACCTGTACTACTAACAAGATACTGGTATCAGTATTTAGATGAAAGTATACCATAAACAGAGCAAAGGACACAGACTCTGTAGGTTAAAAATATTTTGGCTTATGTAGTGTATGGGTGGTTCAGTTGATTCAGTGTTGGACTTGGGCTCAGGATGTGATTTTATGGTTTGTGTTTGAGGCCCTCATTGGGCTCTGCACGGTCAGTGCAGACTCTCTCTCCCTCTTTCTCTTTCTGGGACTCTCTCTCCCTCTTTTTCTGCCCCTCATTCCCCCTCTCAAAATAAATAAACTGTAAAAAAAAAAAAGGAAAGAAAGAAAAAACATATTTTGGCATACAGTCAAAAAACAATAATGACAATAACAGTAATAAATGCCTTTTTCTTATGCAGACATGCAACCACAAACAAATTTCTCAAGTAATCCAGATGCTTGGTCAGTCTGTATAACCAAAAACTGTATTAGTATTTAATGAAAAAGAAATATATAGAAATCCTTAGGTTTCTGTATTTTATTTTTTCAGATTTACACATGCAAGTCTTGTATTAATATTAATATTCACAGATATTTTTAAATGAGAATACAAGTTGCCTTTATTTTTCCAGTAATATCTTACTGTGTTGAAAAGATTTGACAATGACTTCATTTAATCAGATGATCTTAATTTCAACAAATACCTATTAACAAATTAAGCTTCATTAAGCTTCAAGCAAAGAATTTCTTTGTAATATCATGACCAGATTTTCTTATTTTTTTTTTTAACGTTTATTCATTTTGAGAGACTGAGAGCGTGAGCGAGGGAGAGGCAGAGAGAGAGAGAGAGACAGAATCAGAAGCAGGCTCCAGGCTCCGAGCTGTCAACACAGAGCCCAATGTGGGGCTCGAACCTACGAATGGCAAGATCATGACCTGAGGTGAAGTCAGATACCCATCCAACAGAGCCACTCAGGCATCCCTCATGACCAGATTTTCTAATCCTAATGAAGCCCACAGTGACGTAGCCCAGACTTGTTGCCATTAAAATTTATTGTAATGGGGGGAGGGGGAACGCCTGGGTGGCTCAGGTGGTTAAGCATCTGACTCTTCATCTCAGATCAGGTCTTGATCTCAGGGCTGTGAATTCAAGCCTTATCCTGGGCATGAAGCCTATATTAAAAAGGGGGGTGGGGGTGGGAAGAAAAACAAGTTTGTTGTAATAAATTTGTTCAAAGTATTCATAAAGTTCTAACTTCTAAGGTGTTGTTAAACATAAAACTATGTCATTGTGTCATTTAAAAATATGACTGTTTTGATCATAAGATACACTTTATATTTTCTAACTGGTTAAAACTAAGACTTTCCCAATAATGAGGCATATTTTGGTATCTCTGTAAATACTGCTATGTGAAAATAAAACAAGGAAAATAAATTGTGGTAGTTATATTCATAGCTTTCATAGAAAAATATATATTCCCTGAACTAGTCATATCAAGTGGTTGTCATGCAGTATGAATTTCAATATTTAAAGTAAGGGATGCCTGGGTGGCTCAGTCAGTTAACAACTACTGCTCAGGTTATGATCTCACAGTTCATCGATTCCAGCCCTGCATCAGGCTCTTTGCTGACAGCTGGGAGCCTGCAGCCTGCTTCATATTCTGTGTCTCCCTTTCTCTCTGCCCCTCCCCCACTTGCATACTGTCTCTTTCTCTCTCAAAAATAAATAATAAGGGGCGCCTGAATGGTGCAGTCAGTTAAGTGTCCGACTTCAGCTCAGGTCATGATCTTGTGGTTTGTGGGTACAAGCCTCGCATTGAGCTCTGTGCTGACAGCTTGGAGCCTGGAGTCTGCTTTGGATTCTGTGTCTCTCCCTTTCTCTTTTCCTCTCCTGCTCACACTGTATCTCTCTCTGTCTCAAAAAAATAAACATTTAAAAAACATTAAAAACTAAATAATAAACACTAAAAATTTTTAAATTTTTATTATAGCTTTATTTTATTTTGAGAGACCGAGACAGAGAGCAAGCAGGGGAAGGGCAGAGAGAGAGGGAGACACAGAATCTGAAGTAGGCTCCAGGCTTTGAGCTGTCGGCACAGAGCCCAGCACGGGGCTCAAACCCACGGACTGTGAGATCATGACCTGAGCCCAAGTCAGACGCTTAACTGACTGAGTCACCCAGGTGCCCCTAAACATTAAAAATTTTTATTAAAAAAAAAGTAAAGGAGGATATTAATGGATTTTTCTCTAATTCCCTGTTTCCAACACTACTTCAGAACTTGATTATCAGCATCTCCATCATTGAATCCCTGGGTCCTTCTAGGTTAAGTTGTTTTTGACTTTTTGGAGTTCTAAATTACAGGGACTGGATCTTGTTAAATTATTTGCTTCACTCAAAAGTCAAATACGCTCAGTGGCATCTCTTTTGGAGTGTGCCTCTCTCTATTTTTTTCCCTCTTATCTCAGTAATGGCACCACAGTCATGGTGGTCTGAATTTTAAACTCTAATGCAGAACACTTAAAACTAGCATCAGATGTGATTTAAAATATTTTTCAGTCCTTGAAGTTTTTGCTACTTTCCCTATACACTTCACATTCTTTTCTTCTTCTAAGGAATTGAGATTTCTTCATGGCCCTTGCTTTCTGAAAAGAAATGGTAATCTTAGGAAAGGACATTTGTCTTTTCTTTGTGCCTTTCCAACTACTGGACAGTGGTCAAAGTCCTGATTCTACTCATCCTCCTCTGACATCACACCAGTAGGAAGGTGGAGGGTGCCTTATTTCTGCTGGGTAGGGGTGGAAGTCCAGGTTCCCCCTGTGGTCTCCACTGATTCCACATTGGAGGGGGGTGGGCACATGACCTCTGGCAAGCATGAAAGTCCTGGTTCCCTACCGGGCCTTTGATACTACACCAGTGGGGGCTAGGGAGGAGCCACAGAAATGCTGAGTTACCTAGTCCTGCAAGGATGGAAATTCAAAGTCTAGGCTCCCCACTCAGCCTTTTTTGGCACGGGTAGGGGTGAGGGCACAGTTTTTCTGAGATGTTTGGCTGGAGTAGAGCAGTTATTGTCTGAGTTGCCCCTTTTGTGGTCCTTTGGCTAGAGAGAGTAGGTTTTTGTTGGGGCCTTTTTTTTTT
>NW_027530544.1:4332526-4361491 GCF_008692635.1 Crocuta crocuta | reverse complement strand
ATTCCTGGGTTCAGAACTTAGATAAATGAAGCAAAAAGAAAACCCAGGGAACTGATCACTGTGTTGTGCCTTGGATCCTGAAGTCCCTAGTTGCCTCCTTTTAACCCTTTAGAGTCTTGTGTTTTATTTTTTTAATTTTATTTATTTTTCTAAGTTTATTTATTTTGAGAGAGAGAGCATGAGCAGGGGAGGGGCAGAGAGAGAGAGGGAGAGAATCCCAAGCAGGCTCTGAGCTATCAGTGCAGAGCCAGACTTGGGGCTCGATCCCATGAACCAGGACATCATGATCTGAGCTGAGACCAAGAGTCAGACGCTTAACCAACTGAGATACCCAGGTACCCCTAGAGTCTTAGGTTTGGTTTAGATACACTGGCCAGCATTTTTACTTGTACTTAGTAGGAGGAGTAGGGAAAAATGCATGTTCCATCTTCCTGGAAGCAGAAATCTCCTTGGCATTTAAAATGGTATAAATTTACTACGTTTGATAAAAAATTAAAAACAATTTAAAAAAGAAAACACACATGAATCAGCCAGGTGGCTCAGTCGGTTAAGTGTCCGACTTCTGCTTAGGTCATGATCTCACTGTTCTTGGTCTGTGCTGACAGCTCAGAGCCTGGAGCCTGCTTTGGATTCGGTCTCTCTCTCTCTCTCTCTCTCTCTCTCTCTGCCCCTTCCCCACTGGCACTCTTTGTCTCTCTCTTTCAAAAATAAACATTTTTAAAAATTAAAAAAAACCACAAGTTACACACATATAATGTAACTGTAGAATGAAAAACTTTAGAAAATATTCTTGTTTCTGACCTCTGTGGGTTACGTAATTTTACTAAATAGCTAAAATAAAATTATTTTTATTGCATTCTCTCTCAACAGAATTTTCATGGGAATGACATAGTAGTTGAAAACATAAAGGAAATACCTAAATATAGGGTATTTTTTGAATGTGGCAAATTTAAAGAGAGTTTCAAAAGTATAACAAGCTTTTATGAGGTATCACAGTGTGTTTGATTAATGGGCAACTGTTTATAGTCTTTCTCCTCCATATTTGTTAGCCTGTGGGAAGCGCCATGAGCAGTGTCATTGTGGTTTGTTAAGTAGTAATCAAATCATTTAAAATAAATACTTTTACATAATTCTTTAGGGATTTGATCTTTTTATTTAATCTTTAATGTGTATTTTAGAAATTTTTTATAGTTTATATTTACAATTTCCTTATATCTTAAAGGATATTATTCTTATAATATCCTGTTAAAGTTGACATTGCTCTCAGCATTAAAAAAATCTTTTCAGAGAATATTTGTCATAATCTCAGTCTTTTTTAACATTAATAACAGTGACTGTTCTCATAGAAAGTGATAGTACTGTATATGTGGGTATTGCATAATGGACTTTATCTAGTAAGGATGATGTCATTGCGTGGGATGGCCTGAAGGAATTATTAGAAGAACATAGGACTTTTGACTGCTAACATTTCTTAATAAATGCTGTACTGTTGAAAACATTAATTTGCGTTTGGACTAGAATGAACCTAGGTTGTCCTGGCTTGGCTCTAGAGATTTAAAGAAATAAATTCTACTGTCATAATTACATAGCTGAATAGAATGAAATATTGCACATTTTTCTCTCTGGGAAAGAGAAATGGAATTAGGAAGGAAGGAAGTTAATAAACAATTGACATTCTTTGTTACACAGTTGTGAGACTGACTTTTGAGACTTGATGCTCAAGAATACTTGGAATTTTGTTTCTGTCATTTCTGTATTATTTAGTTTATTGCCACAGTATAAGATAATGGTTATTAGAAAAGTTCATAATATTATGGAGAGATTTTTAAGGTACATATTGAAGCAGATTACATTGATTTTCTATTTTCTTTTTTAAGTTTATTTATTTTGAGAGAGAGAGAGAGAGCAAATGGGGAAGGGAGAGAGAATATGAATCTCAAGTAGACTCAGCACTGTCAGCCTAGAGCTAGCCCCCATACAGGGCTCCACCTCATGAACCATGAGATCATGACCTAAGCCAAAGTTGGATGCTTAACTGACTGAGCTACCCAGGCGCCCCTTGATTTTCTACTTTGAGTACTACCCGTTTGATTTGTTTTTATTGTGGTAAGATATATATACATAAAATTTATTACCATTTAAACTATTTTTAAAAGGTACAGTTAAGTATATAGCTACCTCCAGAACGGTTTGATCTTCCCAAACTGAAACTGTATCTATTAAACAGTAACTGTTACCTCTTCCTCCTAACCCCTGGTAACCACCCTACTTTTCTGTCTGTAAATTTGACTATTCTCAATACCTTAGATATCTCATATAATTGGAATTGTACAACATTTGTCCTTTTGTGTCTATCCTGTTTCACTTACGTGTATTTTCAAGGTTCATTTACATTGTAGCATGTATCCAAATTTCATTCTTTTTAAAGAGTGAATATTATCCTGTTGTATGCATTTACTACATTTTGTTTATCCATTCATCTGTTAATGGATGTTTGGGTTGTTTCTGCCTTTTTTCTATTGTGAATAATGCTGATATAAATATTGGTGTGGCAGTACCTATTCGAGTCCCTTCTTTCATTTCTTTGGGATTTATATGCTCAGAAATGTAATTGCGAGATAATTTTTTTTTAAGATTTTATTTTTTAAACTAATCTCTACACCCAATATGGGACTTGAATTCATAACCCCAAGATCAAGAGTTGCATGCTCCTCTGACTGTGCCCAGCCAGGCATCCTGTAATTGCTAGATAATTTTATGTTTAATTTTTTTGAAGAACCACCATACTATTTTCTACAGCGGTCGTACCATTTTACCTTCTTACCAGCAAGAATGAGAGTTCCAGTTAGTCCCTATCCTCATCACTACTTGTTATTTTCTGACTATTAAAAAAATATAATAGCCATCCTAATTGATGTGAAGTGGTTGATTGGTGATGTTGACTTTTTTTCGTGTGCTTATTGGCTATTTGTATATCTTTAAGTCCTTTGCTCAGGTTTTTGATTGGGTTGCTTATTTTGTTGTTGAGTTTGGGAATTTTTTAATAATATATCCTGGATAATAATCTGTTATCAGATTGCCCATTTTTAAATCATGTTGCAGAGGGTTGGTGGTGATGTGGTTGTCATCTGACCTGGTCTTTCAGTGTGTCTCCTATATTTACTACTAAGCATCCTTTCTTATGAATCCCTTCATGGAGCCCACATTTGGAAAATAATAATAAGAGATTATGTTTGAGATAGCTCTTGAAGAAGGGATAGGAATTTCCAGGGTATGGACACTGAGGAGAGCCTCAAGTTCTGTGATATTCCTTTGAGAAGGTCCCTAGGGTTAAGAATTACTGGTATATTTGACTCTGAAAAGCAAGGAGTGGGGAGAGCCAGCTCCTGTGAATGAGAGAGAAATTAAGAACATTGTGAACTAAGCAAACACTCTAAAAAATGTCTTCCTGTTGATGTGTGTGTATGTGTGTACCAATAAGTAATACACAGTGGCCAAAGCATCTATTTTTTAAATGAGAAGTTTGGGAAAGATATTCCTTGGTTCCTTTTCCCTGTGTGCTTTAGATAACCTGTTTGTGCATCAGAGCTAGAAACACTTGGAAGAATTCTATATAGAACTGAATACGTTCAAGCTCATCTCTCGTGGTATGGAAAACTTAAGTTTACATTCAGGATATTTGTATTAATTGGTTCAACTGAATTTGGCTTGGTTTGGTTGTGATTCAATGGTTGTGTTCTTTTTAACGGATATACCACCACATTATTTCTTCTGATAGCTTGCAGGAAAATAGGAAGGACAGATGGGCAGAAGAGAGAGTGACTTATATCTGGTGGGTCAAAGGAAGTGATCCCAAGCAGCTTAGAATAGGAGTCAGACACTGGTCTGAAAAATAAGATTGCGTCAGGTTGCTCTAGGAAGTATCTGTCAAAAAATGGCAATTGTAACAGTTTGACTGCATCTTCTGATAAAAGGAGTAAAACTGAGCAGACTTCTAAGCAAAGAAAGAATCTATTGACCTAAACATTTGAACTACTACTTAAATGTTTATAATTGTTTTCTTTTAAGAGATTTAAGTTATTAAGTTATTAAGTTTATATGTTATAAAGAGTTAGGGATTTTTCTTTTTTCTTTTTGCTACCTTATCAGAAATGAGCCATAGATACTATGTAAGTAAAATAATTATGTTCTTTTTTCTGCACCTTGTGACTTTCACAGTCTCAAACTTTCTCATGAGAAATGGGAGACTCTTAGGTCTTTGGGCTCCAAGTTTTGCCCCTGAAAGTAGGAATTAACCTACTCAATCAATCAACTCAATCATAAAATCAAAGTTACTAAACAGGTAATGAGAAAGATAGACTTAGGAAAAAAATACCTCTTAGAAAAGTAAAATAATTGAAAGCATCTCACTGAAAGTGTTAGAGTGAGAGATTCTGAAATGTTCTAGAGATTAAGATGGTAATAAATGGTAGAACTAGGACGAAAATCTGGCTGTTATCTATCTCATTTAAGAGAATACTGCTTATATATAAGAGATTATATTGTTTCTGGGTATGGTTTTGAACACTCATTGGCAGAGTTATGTGATAAACAGTATTTCAGTTTAAGATAAAAGGAAATGCAGTTGACCTTTGAATAACATGAGGGCAAGGGGAACTGACCCCCAGCACTGTTGAAAATCATGTGTAACTTTTTTTTTCCACATGTAACATTTGACTCCCCCACCCCCCAAATTTAACTACTAAGCCTCGGCTGTTTACTGGAAGCCTTACCAATAACATAAACAGCCAATTACATATTTTATATGTGTTACATGCTGTATTCTTATAATAAAGTAATCTAGATTAAGGAAAATGTTAAGAAAAGCATAAGAGAAAATACACTTACAGCAGTGTACTATAAAAATATCTGCACCCAAGTAGACCCACACAGCTCAAACCCATGTTGTCCAAGGGTCAACTATATAAGACTTAGATCACAGTTGAGAATGGTCTTTCAAGACTAAATAATTGAGTTTGTTTTTCAAATATTATGTGAAACTGGAATCCATCCTAAGCAGAAATTTGTATTTTTTTCCTGTGTGAACAAAAAGGATCTTCTAAGTCGGTTGATGTCTTGTTTTCTCTGCATTATTTGAAAAAGGAAAAATGTGTAATATATTTGAATGATATCTAAAAATAAGGGAGGGGAGAAAAATTAGTTAGAAAATTGAAGAAATATAAATGTGTATATGTGTTATAAATACATGCACATCCTTTCTCATTAAGATTTAATAATATTTATTGATCTTTGTTGTCATATATTACTTCACTTTATTATGTTTCACTACAGATAGCCACATATATTTATGATGATTTAAACCCATTAGGTACCCTTTCTACCTGTCACATTATGACAGGCTCTGATTTCATTATTCTGCCAGAGCAGAACTAGGGTGCCCTTTTCTTCAGCCTTCAGTAGCAATGTTTTTTTCACTGTCCTTCAAGTATCACTGACAAGCTCTGGGAGGCCCCTTGGAGCCACTGCCTGATGCATCATTTTAAGCCAGTGCTAGATATTTCAAGTTTTTGTTAGAGCAGCACTTTAGTTCCAGGTACTAGTTTCTGTTTTGCTTGTTTATTACTGTGTAACAGACCACTACAAAGTTTCGTGGCTTATAAACAAAACAAAACAAAAATAAGAATCGTTTATTCTAAAACTTTCCTAGGGCTTGGTGGCTTTCCTTTCTGTCTCCTACCTCCATCATCCGAATCTAAGTTGCCACAGAAATTTCTGTTAGTCCAGGGTGATAAGTAGCTGGCTCCAGTAGCAGAATATGGAAGGTCACAAGGTAAACCCGGAACATCTTGTTTTGCTAAAATATGAGGAAATGCTCAAATAATTGGAGATAGCATATCAAAAAGATACAAGAGTTCTCATAATCAAATCTGGTTCATAATAGATTATAAGCCTTTGAATAAAATGAAAATATGTGAGTTCATGTAGCAAATCAGACTGTAAATCAATGTGCATATAATTTTTATTAACATTTAAGGGGAATATCACATTTAAGAATACTTTGTATTTCAAAATGGAACAACGGTCCAATGTTACTATTTTATGTACATAAAGCACTCTTTTATGGTTGTAACCTGTCTCAGCTTTGTAGTTTGACACACACACTAGGTTTTTCCTCCGTTGGATTTGATTCATTATGTAAGTGTGTACTTATTTATAAATGAGTTATTTTCAATCCAGGTTATATAATACTTCTTAAAACAAAAATCATAAAGATAAAATTGTGATTTGGCCTTTTTTTGGTTAAATTTTTTTTGTTAATTATGTTATAGTTTTACTATAGCTGAAGTTCTGTAGATGGAGAGGACAGGATTCTTACTCATTTCTGAGTCAAGAATTTTTATTTTATTTATTTATTCATATACTTACTTTAAATTTTTTAATGTTTATTTTTGAGAGAGAGATGACAGAACGTGAGTGGGGGGGAAGGAGCAGAGAGTGAGGGAGACACAGAATCTGAAACAGGCTCCAGGTTCTGAGCTGTCAGTACAGAGCCTGATGCAGGGCTCAAACTCACAAACTGTGAGATCATGACTTGAGCTGAACTCAGACACTTAACCGACTGAGTCACCCAGGCGCCCCCTCAACAATTTTTATTTTAGCCATTATTTGCTTGTGTTTTTGAATGAATATTGAGCACCCTACTATGTGCTGTGGCACTACTTAATACCAAGTGTACAGAGTTGAACCAAACAGATACAGTCCCTACCCTTATCACATAGAAACTCGTTAAATATTTACTGTGTGAATCTAGAGTGAACATTCTTATATACCCCCTCTATTAATATTGAGGATGCTTTTTACTATTTTTTAGGCTTTTTCTTTAACATTATTTTATTAAATTTTTAACATATTATTTTAAAATTTACAGTATCCCTGAGGTAAATTTGACATTGAGGGTAGGATTTTTATAAATATGGAAAATCATTAGGCATTTTATCATAAATGATATGCCTTAGAACATTTTTCTTTTTTTAATTTTTTAATGTTTATTTTTGAGAGAGAGAGCGAGAGAGAGCAGATGAGTGGGGAAGGGGCAGAGAGAGAGAGGGAGACACAGAATCCAAAGCAGGCTCCAGGCTCCTAGCTGTCATCATAGACATGGGACTCCAGCTCATGAACCAGGAGATCATGACCTGAGCCAAAGTCGGACACTTAACCAACTGAGCCACCCAGGAGTCCCACCTTAGAGCATTTTTTACTTGAAACATTTATTTTAGTTAATTGAAACTTCCATGATTTATCCCTTAGCCAAAAATCTTCTCATATTTTTATCAGGCCAAAATGGACTTTTTATGCTTTGCTCAACTGAATAATACATCCAAGGGCTGTGTCAAAGACTGGTATAGTTGTTGGCTTATGTCACTAGTGTTAGAAGAAAAGATAATGGCTGGTGAAAGACCAAGGCCACATTCAGGATATGATACATGGAAGTAACTTAATAGCTTAATTGCAAAGTTGTTTATTATCCATTTTGTGGCTTTTCACATTACTTGGCAAATACCGGTTGAGTTTGTAGTCTGGAAAACAACCTAGGATTGATTAAACAGACACAGAGTTGGAAACTTAGGACAATAACTAGTCTTATGTGTATGTGTGAAATAAAAAACTTACTCCAGTGACACAAAGGTACACTAACCTTTGTGCTTATTTAACCTCACTGAAAGATAAGGAAATTGTTTTAAACATTTTAATGTAAATCATTAAACAAATGTTTTCTGTATTTTTTGTCTTGTATAAGTAGGATATACTAAATGCAACATTACTTCTTTTTGGTGACCAAAGATAATAAATTACTGTATTATACTTTGCTATATTTTATTGCCTACTACAATCCATATAATTTTGGGAGTTTGGTTATTTGTTTTTACTGTGTTGTTCTTAACCCTCGGAGGCTGGTTTTATGTGTGCCTTTTTGTGTTTTATAGTATAGGAAGTAAGTTTCCATGCACTGTTTTATTTGGTTCTTAGATTAGTCTTAAGAGGCAGTGACAAAGGAGATAAAGAGAAATGGATGGATTCAAGATATATTTGAAACAAGAAACTGAATGTTTGTTGATAGGATTTGATTAGGAAAAAGAAAAAGGATGATTCTAGAATTCTGACTTAGGCAGCTAGGTAGACAAAAGCACTTCCATCATGAAATAGGAAATATTGGAAAAGCAATATATTTTCCGGATATTAGCATTTCTTTGGCACTATTATGTAGAGAGAGAGAGACAGCGTGAGCAGGGGAGGGTCAGAGAGAGAGGGAACACAGACTCTGAAATAGGCTCCAGGCTCTGAGCTGGCAGTCAGCACAGAGCCCGACGCGGGGCTCGAACCCACGAACCGTGAGATCATGACCCAAGTGAAAGTCGGACGCTTAACCGACTAAGCCACCCAGGCGCCCCTCTAACAAGCTTTTTAAAAGGAAATCATTTGAGGGGTACCTGGCCTGCTTAGTTAGTAGAGCATGCAACTCTTGATCTTGAGGTCATGACTTTGAGCCCCACAATGGGCATAGAGATTACTTAAAAAAAGAGAAGTCTTAAACCCTTTTAGTCAATAAGAAAGAAGGAATGGTCCCAAACTAAATTTTATGAGACCAGAAAACCTTGATATCAAACCCTGACAAAGTTAGTATGAGAGTATGCATTGGTAGCTCATTTGATTAAGCATCAACTTTGGCTCAGGTTAAGATCTCACGGTTCCTGAGTTGGAGCCCCCAAGTCATACCTGCTATGGTCAGTGCAGAGTTTACTTTGAGTCCTCCATCTCCCCTCTCTTTGTCCCTCCTCTGAACATGTGCACTTTCCTTCTCTCTCGAAAATAAACATTAAATTAAAAAGTTAGTATGAGAAAATACTCCAGAGTGTTATTATGAGTATACAAGACTATATATGCAAAAATCTTGAACCAAATATTAATGAACTGAGTCCAGTTAATAAAAAGGATAAAACACCTTTATGATAAATTAATGAAAAGGGTAAAAATAAAAAGGACTAAATTATTTTTTATTTTTTATTTTTTAAATTTTTTTTAATNTCTCTGCTTGACTTATTTCGCTCAGCATAACAACCTCAAGTTCCATCCATGTTGCTACAAATGGCCAGATTTGATTCTTTCTCATTGCCATGTAGTAGCCCATTGTATAGATAAACCACATCTTCTTGATCCATTTGTCAGTTGATGGACACTTAGGCTCTTTTCCATGTATTGGCTATTGTTGAGTCCATGTGCCCCTATGCACCAACACTGCTGTATCCCTTTGGTAAATTCCTAGCAGTGCTATTGCTGGGTCATAGGGGAGCTCTATTGTTAATTTTTTGAGGAAGCTCCACACTGTTTTCCAGGGGGGCTGCACCAGTTTACATTCTCACCAACAGTGTAGGAGGGTGCCCATTTCTCCACAACCTCCCCAGCATCTGGAGTCTCCTGATTTGTTCATTTTCGCCACTCTGACCGGTGTGAGGTGGTATCTCAGTGTGGTTTGGATTGTATTTCCCTGATGAGGAGGGACGCTGAGCATAGTTTCATGTGTCTTTTGGCCATCTGGATGTCCTCTTTGGAGAAGTGTCTGTTCATATTTTCTGCCCATTTCTTCATTGGATTATTTGTTTTTTGGGTGTGGAGTTTGGGGAGTTCCTTATAGATTTTGGATATTAGCCTAAAAAGGACTAAATTGAGTTTATCTCCTCAGTGCAAGATTTAATGTTCAAAAGCCAAACTAATTTCACATTAATAGAATAAAATTCTAATGAGGAGGATAGAAATCAGTTCTGCCATAACGGAATAAAAGAACAGTGGAATAAAGAAATAAAATTAATTCCATTTTAATATAAGAAAAGACAAAAATCCTATGATCATCTTAATAGATGAAGGAAAAGAGATTGATAAAAATTCAACATGTTACTTCTATATTCCTAGCAAACTAGGAATAAAAAGGAATTTCCTTAATCTGATAAGGAATGTCTACAGGAAACCTTTGAAGTTAGGAACAAGACAAAATACCTTCTATTACCACTTTTATTCAACATAATACAGGAGGTCCTAGTCAGCATTGTAAGGGAATTCAGTAAGTTAGTAAATAAATATCAGAAAAGCAAAAGCAAGCTTTCAGTATTCACAGATGTATGTAATTACAGATCTAGAACTATCTAACAGAATCTACAGGTAAATTACATGAACTAAAAGAAATGTTTACCAAGAATGCCAGATACAAAATCAATATATAAAAATCAAAATAAAGTTTCAAAAAAATATATCATTTATAAAATAATAAGAACCTGGGGATAAAGCAACTAAACAATGTATGAAACATTTCTGAGGAAAACTACAAAACTTTAATGACAGATTAAAGAAGGCTTTAATTAATTAGTGGTGATGTTCATGGATTGAAGGATTCAATATTGTAAAGGTGTTATATCTTCCCAAATTGATGTTTGATTTGGTGCAATCTCAGGAAAAATTTCAAGTACTTTCATGAAATTAAACAAGCCCATCCATTCTAAAATTTATAGGGAGATGTAAAAGACCTGGAAAGCCAAGACACTCTTGAAGAACTACAAAGTGGTAGGAATACCTTAGCAATTTAGGAATAGGTCACTCCGCTAGATGTCAAGAATTATTATAAATCTATAATAATTAAGACTGAGTAATAGTAACATAAAGATGGACAAGTTGTGCAGTGGATTAGAGAGCCTTCAGACAGACCCATTCAAATACAGACACTTGATCTATGAGAAAGGTGTTATTGGCAAATAATAGGAGGGAAGATGGTTTTTCAATAATTGTCACTGCGATAAATGGGCATCCCTGAAGGAAAAATTGAAATTAGCCTCCTACCTCACATCATACTAGAAAATCAATTCCTGGTAGATTAGGTGTGATGGTTAAACTCTAAAACTTCTAGAAGAAACTATCTTTTTAATCTTGGAGTAGGGCAGGTTTTCTTTTAAAACTATAAAGACTACTAACCATAAAGGAAAAGATTAATAAAAAATTGTACTCTATTAAAGGCTGTCATCAAAGATACCACAAAGACCATAAAACTTCAAACCACAGAGTGGGGAGAAGTTATTTGCAACATCTAAATTGATACCAGATTCATATTCAGAATTTATATAGGTCTCCAACAAACCAAAAGACTTTATAAGAAAGGATATCTAGATGACCAAAAGCATATGAAAAACTGTTGTACCTCATTAATTACCTAGGAAATGAAAATTAAAATCACAATGAAATGCCACTGTGTGAAAATCTTTAAAATATAATAAACATATTAAAGCATCTTATAATAACAAGGATTGGCAAGGATGTAAAGCCATAAGAACTGTTTCACACTGCTGGTAAATGTGTAAATTGGTACAACCACTTGGAAAACAGTTTGTCATTCTCTTGTGAGGTTAATGATCCATATATCTTATTACACAGCATTTCACTCCTAGATATTTATCTAGATTGGTATGTAATTGAAATGTTCAGCGGTAGTAGAATAAGCAAACAAACTGGCATGTTCATATAGTAGAAAGCTATGAAGGACAACGAAATGAAGGATACAACTTACATGAGTACATCTTGATGTGAGGCCGTGAGCAAACAGTTGAGAAAGAATTCTTGAGACATTTTCAGTGAAAAAAGTTGCTTTTATTATAACATGGGGACAGAGCCCGTGGGCAGAAAGAGCTGCATTTTTGCTGTATGAACCTGGTGGTTATATGCCTAGTAGGCAGGGGTCAGGGAATGTGCAGGGAGTATTAGATAATAAATGTCTTCTTTGAATTTCAACTTGTAAAACTACTTTTGCAAGATTTCTCTGTTGCTTATCATTCAATTCAATATTAAGTATCTGTGAGATGTACAATCATGAGACCTTTAAGAATATAGCAACCAGCAGTATTCTCTTCACAAGAGAATGACAAACTGATCCTTATCGAAACTGTAGGCTGTAGGTCAGCCTTCTGGGCTAAAGGTGATCATTTTTCTGCTTTTAGCTCCATCAAACCTCAAATGTTGAATGAAGGTCACAAAAAAATACACATACAGTATGCTTCTCCTTTTAAAAAGTTCACAGACATGGTAGGCAGAATTATGGCCTTGTAAAAATGTTTACATTCTAATCTATGAATATGTTAGGTTACACAGCAAAGGGAAATTAAGGTGCTAATCAGCAGACATTCTAACAGGAAGATTATCCTAGACTATTTGGGGAGTGAGGAGAGATGCACAGGATCCTTAACATGTCACAGGATCCTTAAAAGCAGAAGGAGGCAAAAGAAGGAGAACCAGAGAGGGCAGCATCAGGCCTCTACCTGACATCGCTGGCTTGAAGATGGAGGAATGGAACTATCAACCAAGGAATATGGGTCATCTCTAGAAGCTGGAAGAGAAAAGGAAATGGATTCTCCCCTAAAAGCTCCAGAAGGAATGCAGCCCTGCCAACACACCTTGATTTTAGCCCATTGAGACTTACTTCTGACTTCTGACGTCCAGAAGTGTGAAATAATGAACTTGTGTTGTTTTAAGCAATTTGTTACAGCAATAATAGGAAACTAATACTAAAAATTATGAAGTGCTAAAACTGTCAAGGAAATGATTATCACTAAAATCGATAGATTGGTTTCTCTTTTGGAAAGGGAAAGGGTTATGATTGGAAAGAGCTACACTGAGGCTTCTAGGGTACTGGCAATACCGTATTTAAAAATATATATGTTTTATATAGTCTTCTGCATGTATGAAGCTTAACATCATTGCTTTTATAACCAGAAAGAGTTTTAAGAATAATACATATCCAGGAGCGCCTGGGTGGCTCAGTCGGTTAAGCGTCCGACTTCGGCTCAGGTCATGATTTCCCAGTTCTTGAGTTCAAGCCCCGTGTCAGGCTCTGTGCTGACAGCTCAGAGCCTGGGGCCTGTTTCAGATTCTGTATCTCCCTCTCTCTCTCTCATCCTCCCCTGCTCACGCTGCCTCTCTCTCAGAAATTAATAAAACATTAAAAAATAATAATATATATCTATAATTTTTTAACTGAAAGTTTTTTATTTTTTATTATTATTTAATGTTTGTTGGGGGGGGAGGGGCAGAGAAAGAGGGAGACACAGAATCCAAAGCAGGCTTCATGCTATGAGCTAACAGCACAGAGCCTAACACAGGGCTCGAATTCAAAAGCCATGAGATCATAACCTGAGCCAGAGTCAGACACTTGACATACTGAGCCACCCAGGCATCCCCTGAAGGTTATTTTTTGAAGTCACTTTAAAATCACATTTCTTTGACTATAAAATTACTTCTTTCTTAAGGGAATATGACAAAAAATACTTTTTATAAACCATTAGTACTTTGCAATATTTTCCATAATATGATCAGTGACCTAAATGACTCTTTCATGAATTTATACTGTGTAAAAAAAATTACTCAGTTAACTTACGGAAGAAGCTACTTGTCTTCCCAAATTGAAATAAAAATACAATTTAAGTGCAAGACCTTATAAGAACCCTTAATTCGTGGGTGTCTGGGTGGCTCAGTCAGTCAGCTGAGTGGGTGGCTGAGTAAATTTGCTAAATATTAAAACAGTTAAGGAGTACACATTTGCTGAGATGCATCTAAACCTAGTGTATATCTTGCTGTTATTTTTTCCCCCTCCCTAGTTTGGGGACCAAAAAAATGACAGAATTGGTTTGTTTCATTTTCCTGGATTTTAAGTAATTTATAATATACATACAAGGCAAATTGACTCTCAGTAGTCCTTGCTTTAATTTGTTGCCTGGAGTTGTCATTTTAGAGGGTTAAATTTAAATAACGAACAGTTTTTAATGAGGTTAATTTCTTTCATTTCTTCAACTTTTTAATAAAAGTTTATTTATTTAAATAATCTCTACACCCAACATGGAGCTCGAACTCAAGACCCCAAGCTCAAGAGCCACATGAGAGCTCCTTGCACTGAGCCAGCCAGGCACTCCTCATTTCTTCAACTTTTAAAGTTATACTAATAAAATTTAAATAGGAATTGATAAAAAAAAATAATTCTTGTTGCATTTAGTAAGAAAGAGGCTGTTTACAGTGTGATTCTGTAGGAAATTTTTAGTCCTAAGTACTTGATGATCTCCTTTAACAAGACTTTAACTTTCTCCTAATGAATACAATATGGGGAGGCATTTTGGCAAGATGGTGATCTGTTTCCCAACTTCAGAGTAAGCAGCTCTGAGGCTTGCAGGCTGGTGTGGCCTGGAGGGAATACGTGAGTTTGGGGAACATACTGTGATCCAAATGAAAACAAGAGGCAAAAGCCTGTGGAGCAGCTATTACAATTTTTGAGTTCTCAGAAAAAGCTGTGTTTCTGAGTGGAAGCTTCTGATTCATTTTAGAGATTGTTTCCTCAATCTTGGTGTTAATTGCCATTCAGAGTACTCAAGCAGCTTGATCTGAGCTCCAAGGATGAGGCAAGCCATGAATTAGCAAAGGAAAATAATTCACTTGAAGGAACTCCAGCAGCCAGAGGCAAGATGAACAAGGATTGCTAGTTACTATAGTTCTAGTCACCAGAACAAGTGACTTCAGTCAGAAGTCAGAAATAGAAATTGAAGGTGATAGGTGACAGATTTAATAGGCAAAACAAAATAAATTATCCTAGATCTTTGGGAGAAAAAAAGTGACACGCCTCTAATCATAGCATAAAGAAGAAGAAGAAGAAAAGGTGAGAGGACTCAAATTCCTGGTCTGGAACATTAAGTAGAAGATATACCAAAACAGAAAATAAATAAGTAGGTAGGTAGGTAGGTAGGTAAGTAAGTAAATAAAAAATAGAGAAGGAGAGAGCAAAAGGAGGAGATACAACAACTAAAGATATAATAGGGGAGCATTTCTCTGATTTAAAGAATGATTAAGTTCGAGACCAGAGTGTTGAGGATGATGGGGAGACAAAACAAAAACAAAACGAACCCAAACCCAAGCTGTTTACAAAGGAAAAATCATCAAGATATGTGCCAGATTACTCAAGGGGACACTGGAAACTTAGAAGGTAGTAAAATAAATCTACAGATTCCTAAGAGAGGAACTGTGCCTGTACCTAGCCAAGTATTATTCGCATGTTTATGGTGAAAGCAAGATACTTGCGGATATGTAGGAATTCAGGTCCTCCATTTAGGAAAAGTTTTTAGTACAGGATTGTCACCAAGTAATTGCCAGCAGAGACTTTAAGATTGGGCAGAGGAAGAGAAGAAGAGAAAAACAGTGGTAAGCAAATGAATCTCACAGTATATTTAACTAAGTCTAAGTGGATAATGATAGAGTGACTGTATTTCAGCACATTCCTTTGCCTTCTGCACTTCCTGAAAGTTTGCAAAAGCTTGATTAGACGTAGGTTCTGTCCTGGCAAGACCATAAGTGATGTTGTCTTCTTCTGTAGGGAGGCATACAACTTCTGATTATCATTTAAAAAAATTTTTTTAATGTTTATTTTTGAGAGAGAGAGAGTAGGGGAGAGGCAGAGAGAGAGAGGGTGACACAGAATCTGAAACAGGCTCTAGGCTCTGAGCTGTCAGCACAGAGCCCAACGTGGGGCTCAAATGCATGAACTGCGAGATCTTGACCTGAGCCAAAGTCAGACACTTAACTGACCAAGCAACCCAGGCACCCCTCTGATCATCTTTTTGTAAAAATAGTCATTAATACACAATTCTGAACTTTTTTTTTTTTTTGAAAGAGGAAGAGGGAGGGCCAGAGAGAAATCCCAAGCAGGCTCCACGCTGTTAACACAGAGCTGGACACAGGGCTTGATCCCACAAACTGTGAGATTATGACCCTAGCCAAAAAAAGAGTTGGACACTTAACCAAGTGATCACCCAGGCTCCCTAGTACCCAATTCTAGATTCTATCGTTACTTTTCATTGATAGCTAGACCACTTAACACAAAGATGCCTCTCTTCATCTGTTGGGTTACTCAGTGGTACAGTTCATATAAGGAAGGCAAGATAAGTGTTTGATTTTCGCCCTTTGTCAGTTTACAAGATAATGAATTGGTTCTCTATTGTCTTGGGAAAGGGGGGAGATGTCATTATAAGCTAGTATAATTCAATATATGTGATAGATTTGAGTCCTTTACAATTATTATCTTTATTGAAGCTCAAATTGTCTCATTTTGGGTAGTTGGCGCAAAAATGGTTCCTGAACCCTTTTGACATGACCTTCATACTCTTAATAAAGAAAAGGGCAGTATTTTTTGCTCAGTTTTGCTTTCTTTTCTAAAAACCTCAGAATGTTTCTGTGCTTTTGGGATGGTGGATTTTAGGGATCCATTGTTTCCTAGGATATTTGATACTTAGTATGATCTTTGGTGTAATCGTAGGCAGATATGCCTTAGAATTTGTGTTACTTGCAAAAAATAATGGTTTTATTTTTTTTTAACTTTTTTAGTGTTTTATGTGTTTCTGAGAGAGAGACAGTGTGAGCAGGGGAGGGCCAGAGAGAGAGGGAGATACAGAATCTGAAGCAGGCTCCAGGCTCTGAGCTAGCTGTCAGCACAGATCCCAATGCAGGGCTTGAACCCACGAACCACGAGATCATGACGTGAGCCGAGTCAGTGCTTAACCAACTGAGCCATCCAGGCGCCCCTAATGGTTTTATTTTTAAAGTATACATGGAAATTCAAAAAGAATCAGTATTTCCCAGCAAAAAGATGTAGAGGCATATGTTAAAATGGTTTTTTCAATATTCATAAGTATTTGAATGTTTACTCTGGACGAGTCTCTAAAATAGGAACTCTTGGGAATTCAGTCATGAAACCTGCTTATTTACCTAACATTTCAATAAAATACATTGCAAGAATTAACCTCACAATTTATTTTTCTTTCAGATCTGTCACGAAATCGCCTCTCAGAAATTCCCATAGAAGCATGTCATTTCGTTTCTCTTGAGAATCTCAACTTATACCAAAATTGTATTCGGTATATACCAGAGGCAATTCTAAACCTACAAGCTCTAACATTCTTAAATATTAGGTAAGGAATTTCTTCTTCTTCTTCTTCCTCTTTTTAAAAATTGTTTTATTTTTGCTTTCATGTGGTCTTTTCACTTCTCTCTTGGCTTTCACTAAAATTTACATTATCTGTTCATATCTGCAGTATCGATACATGTTCTTAGGCTGAATTAACAATATTCCTGTGCCCTCCTTGTTTTTCCCTTTGTCTTTAGCTTTGTAACTATAAGGGTCATTAGTCTGATAGGATTGCAACAGTCTTATAGCTGTGGTTCTTCAATTAGATTTTCAAATAAGCTATATCAGATGAGGATAGTAGATCTGAAAGTACTTTCATTCTTGTGATTACGTATTTTTGTATATTAAGTTCTGAATGTGTAAATGCATTTATTTAACTTATTTCCACTTTTTCATATCTTGAAAGACCTTTTTTAAATTATGAAAGTTACAGATGTTCATTGGAGAAAATGAGCAAATGTAGAAAGGTATAAAGGATATTCACCAAAATGTTATATTTGAGTTTTATAGTTATAGGTGATATTTTTCCTTTTTATCCAGGCTTTTGTCAAATTTTTAAATGAGTTTTTTCCTTGTCATGAAATACTCTCAAAATATTTTTGTATGTAAAAATTTTACTGTACAGTTTGTATACTTCCAAAACTCATTTTCCCTCTTGGATATTTAGTTTATTTCAGTTTTTTTGCTGTGATAAAGTAGTATTAACACTGGTATGTAAATGTTTATTTTTCTCCTTCCTTAAGATAAATGTCTAGGAATTAGAATTATTTAAAAAGTTTTATAGGCTCATGATCTATATTAGTAAAATCAGCAAAAGATCTTGAAAATGGGGTCAATTGACCATAGAGATTAGCAGGTTAAATCTAGATAAGTAAGGTTTTAACTTACTTTTATCCTAATGATAGGTGTGTACTTTTAGCTCTGATTTTGTATGTTTTTATATAAATGAAATTCCTTACCTATACTTCAGCTGATGTGATATATTTGAAATCACAACCTGTCACTTGTTTTCTATAGAGCTATATTTGGATCATTTATGTGCATTTGATTATAATGTATATAATGATGAGAGAAGTAAATTACAACTACTTTTATGTTTATAACCCTTTTTTGGAAGGAAGGGGAGAGGATGATGGCCATCTCTCCAATTTTTTTAAATGTTTATTTAATGTTTATTTAATACTTGAGAGAGAGAGAGAGAGACAGAAAGATACAGTGTGAACAGGGAAGGGGCGCAGAGAGAGGGAGACACAGAATTCAGAGCAGGTGCTGCACTCTGATTTCTCAGCACAAAGCCTGATGGGGGGCTCAAAACCATGAGCTGTGAGATCATGACCTGAGCCGAAGTCAGATACTTGATCGACTGAGCCATCCAGGTGCCCCACCCTATTTTTTTAAAAAAATATTCATTTATTTTGAGAGAGAAGTGAGGAGAGAGTGAATCCCAAGCAGACTCCACACTCAGTGCAGATCCTGATGCAGAGCTCGATCTCACCAACCATGAGATCATGACCTGATCCGAAATCAAGAGTCAGACACTTAATTACTGAGCCACCCAGGTTCCCCTACCATATTTTTAAATTACTTTATCTTACATAAAATTAACTTTAATAAAGTAATAACATGTGTTTATGTAGCACGTCTTTATACAAAGGAATTTTATGGTACATGGCCTTGTAGGATAGGTAGAGAAGGATTAAAATCCTCAATTTACAGATGAGGATCTGTAAAAATAGGTAAGTTAAATACTGTGCCTAAAACCACAAAGCTGATAAGTGAGGAAATGGAGGCTCGAACCCAAATCTGATACCTTATTTGTTCCTTCCATGACTTATGTTTGTCACTTACTGAATATAGAATGGGAAAGACAAAATTTTTTTTCTTGAGTGGTGAGTTCTAATTTTCTTTTTCTGCTTTCCCGTTTAGTCGGAACCAACTGTCAACATTGCCAGTACACTTGTGTAATTTACCATTGAAAGTCTTAATTGCTAGTAATAACAAATTGGTGTCACTTCCAGAAGAAATTGGACATCTCAGACATTTAACAGAACTTGTAAGTTAATGTTTTACTTTCTTATTGTTTCACATATATGTATATCTGTAGTGATACCATACTCTATTTGGTAGTAAAGAAAGACCCAGTATTAAGGTGTGTTTTGCGTTTTTCCAGGTATTGATAGTGAAGTTTTGCTGGTTGATCAGTACTGAAATGCTTCAGCACAGAGTTAAGAAAGGAACTGAAAGTACAAGTCTAATAGGCCCACGTAGAATGGGTCAAAGTCCCATTAAGTGATTATTAAGTGATTTATATGTTAATAAGTTTTTGAGATATAAGTTAATAATGCATTTGGATTTTTCACATTAAATCTTAATAGCATCAGTGTTCTGATTTAGGGTTAACCCCTCTTGGGCGATGGGCACTGCAAAGGTCAGGCTTATTTTTTTGGCCCTACAGTGCTATCTCTAGTACCTATCTCCCTCTCTAAAGTAAGCTATTCTTTACTGCCTTCTGTTTTCTAGGAAACTTCACTTCATGTACCACTCCTTGTTACTCTTTACTACTCCTGTCCTGGGCATGGGAGTGCAACTTTTCCATTTAATCACCACAGTAACATTATGAATTAGGTATAATACTTATCATCGTATTACAGCTGAGGGAACTAGCACTTAGCTAGGTTAAGTAATTTGCCCAAAGTTCCATAACTGAAGTAGAATTTTAAACCAATCTACCTTAACTCCAGAGCCCATGTTTCATATATCTGAAATGGTCCAATATAGCTATGTCCATTGAGATTTGAGAGGATCCATGTAGTTTATTAACAAAGGTAGATATTATGAACAGAAACACATGTATAATTAACTGGACCACACATTAGCTCTCTTTTTTTTCAGGTGGATTATGAATGTAAAAGGTCATATGTGAAAATTTACAAATATGTTAAATCTGGAGTCTAGATACTAGACTGTGGTGTATTAGAAGCAGTTAGATCTAGGAAATAAAGTCCAAAATATATGTTTGTTGACATTTCTTCAGAACCTCATTATTTATTATTATTTTTTTAATGTTTATTTATTTTTGAAAGAGAGAGAGAATGAGAGAGAGAGAGAGAACGTGAACAAGGGAGGGGTGAGAGGGAAGGAGACACAGAATCCAAAGCAGGCTCCAGGCTCCAAGCTGTCAGCACAGATCCAGTGTGGGGCTCGAACTCACAAACCTTGAGATCATGACCTGAGCTTAAGTCAGAGGCTTAGCCTACTAAGCCACCCAGGCACCCCCTTCAGAACCTGGTTATTAACATGAACTAGTAGTTAAATTCTACTTGTGATTCAAATTCTGATTTTCAGTCATTTAAACTCTCCTTATTGAACCCTAAATACGTAAAAAATAGATAGTTCTGCTAGAAGGAGCTTTTAGCTTTCTGCAAAAGCAGTGAATTGATATCCACAGTCATACAAATAGTTTGTGTCGGAGTGAGAATTAAGAATCCCAGAGCCCTTGAGTCCCACTGGATAGAACATGTTCTCACAACATCCTATTGCTTCTTTCATTTCCCCCTTTTATTTATTTATTTTTTTTGGTAATCTCTACACCCAACGTGGGGCTCAAACTCATGACCCCAAGATCAAGAGTCTCATGCTTCTCTGAGTGAGCCAGCCAGGTGCCCCTATTTCTCTTCGTTTTTAAGTAAGAGGAAACCTGTCTTTCAAGATGTACACTTTCCAAGAGAAATATTAGAAATACTGTTGTCTTCTAGCTCAGCTCAATTTTCCCTATCCTTTCAACTTCTTTTCCTTTTAACTTTGATGCCCAGAGCATTGGAATAAAAAATAGAGCTACTTATTCCACTTCAGTCATTAATTGGTAGGAAAAGTAGAAATAATATTATTTTCTCTAAGAATATTGTGGGAAAATTTTAAAATAATGTTTGGAGTTTTGGGTAAGTGATCTTTTCTAATAAGTCTATTAATACATTCTTTTTGCTTATATACTAGAAGAGTTTTAAGTGTTAACATGGCATCTTGGAGCTTTTATTAAGCTAGACAACTTCCTGCTGTTCCCCATGGATTTATACATTTTTTCTGGCTAGTGTCAGAGTTGTGGAATTCTGAATTTGTCAGTCTTGGTATCTGTAGTTAGCCTCTTTTCAGAATCCGTGTTATCAAGCTGTTGACCAAGATACCAGAAGGCTTGCATAATACATGTATTGGTACCAACTTGATCAGATGCCAAATAGGGCAGTATCTATTTTTCCCGTAGCCTATAGTTAAGCGTACTTTACTATTTTCCCCTCACTTTCAGTTTCAAAAAGAATGATTTGAGTCATCTTCAGTGCATTTTTATTTTATATTCTTGAGGAGCAGGTGAACTGGTATTTTGAAAGTAGGATTTCCTTTCAATTAACTTTATCATTATAATTTTTATCGTTGTTTTGCTTTTTTCTTCTAGTCTCATTAGAATACATATAAAGTAAAATATTGTCCTAAACAGATGTTTTTATACTTTTTTTCTCATTTACTTTTTCATTAGAATTTTCATTTGATCTGATACTAAGCTTCCTGTCCACATCTTAAGTCATTTAATTTTTGTCCTGCTCATAAAATTAATGTAGATTCATACAACATCTATAAAATCAAAAGCCTATAAGTTTTTAAAATTAAATACTAGCATAAACTATGGAATTACTCTTGGACAAAGAATCATAATTTTTTTTACAGTTAAGACACACCATAAATATTATCTTTGTCCAACCTCATTTTACAGAGGGTTTAAAGCAGGCAAATTTGTAATATTAGAAGAATTCTTTACTTTGTATCTTTTTGAAATAGGATGTGAGCTGCAATGAAATTCAAACAATACCTTCCCAAGTTGGTAATTTGGAGGCTTTGAGAGACCTTAATGTGAGAAGAAATCACTTAGTACGTTTGCCTGAAGGTAAGAAATTGTGAAATAATTGTTTTCTTTTTATTTATTTATTTTTTAAAGAATTTCTACATCCAACATGGATGAACTCACATCCATGGGTTGAACTCACAACCCTAAGGTCAAGAGTTGCATGCTCTACTGGCTGAGCCAGTCAGGTGTCCTGAAATAATTGTTTTATTGTTATTTGTCTTTTTATATTAAAGATCTCTCAGAACTAATAGATACGAGACAAAAATATGAGTTACAGCAGGGGACCTGGGTGGCTTGATTTCAGCTCAGGTCATGATTTCACATTTCATGAGCTTGAGCCCCACATTGGGCTCTGTGCTGATAGCATGGAGTCTGCTTAGGAATTCTCTGTCTCCTCCTCTCTCTGCCTCCCCCCCACTCATGCACATTTTATCTCTCAAAACTAAATAAATAAACATTTGAGATGAATAGATAGATGGATGATAGATAGCTACAGCCAGTGTTCAAGATTATAATGGTTTAGTTATTACATATTATCTGTTTCATTGTTGATTTTATTTTATTTTTATTTTTTAAGTTTATTTATTTTTAGAGAGAGAGAGAGAGAGAGCAAGCACGTGTGGGGAAGGTACAGAGAATGAGGGGGAGAGAGAATCCACAGCAGATTCCGCACTGTCTAGGGGCCCCTGTTTCATTGTGGATTTTAAAAGTTAGATTCTCGAGGAGTACCTGGGGTGGCTCAGTCAGTTAAGCAACTGACTCTTGGTTTGGCTCATGTCACCATCTCATGGTTTGTGGGGTTGAGCCTTGAGTCAGGCTCTGTGCTGATAGTGCAGAACCTGCTTGGGATTCTCTCTCTCTGCCCCTCCCCTCCTCGTGCTCTGTCTCTTTCTTTCAAAAATAAATATTAAAAAAATAAATAAATTCTACTTAATTGACATACAGTGTAAGNAATAGCATTCCTCTGCCTCAGCCATCCCCGTCCCCAGCTTTAATGTCTAAAAACATCTGCCTTCTCTGCCTTTGACTCTTTCCACTGGCATTTGCTGACATTTCTAAGTGATGTGCCTTTAAGAGCTTTACTTGATTTATCAATTTTGACACTTAATGTGAGCTTCCCATTGTGGTAGATGAGGATTTAACTTATATACTATCACCATCATACTCTCCCCTCCCTCCTACTGTCGTCCCAGTATGGTCTGTCATAACTTCTGATCAAAGCATTATTATTTCCATTATTTTAACTTATGAATATTGTTCCCTGCCAATTCAGTTGATGTACTGATTTCATTTCTTTTTTTTTTAATTTTTAGTATTTATTTATTTATTTATTTTTGAGAGAGAGAAACAGACAGAGCACGAGTGGGGGAGGGGCAGAGAGAGAGGGAGACAGAATCCAAAGCACGCTCCAGGCTCTGAGCTGTCAGTACAGAGCCCAACATGAGGGTCATGACCTGAGCCAAAGTTAGACCCTTAACAGAGTGAGTCACCCAGGTGCTCTGATTTCATTTATTCTTTTTGTACATCTTTTTTATTGTTGTTGTTTTTCTGGAGTTAATAACTTCTCTCTTTTTTTTTATTTGCTTAGTGTTTTTATGTCCCTATGTCTAATTCCTCCCTTTTTTTCTAGCAGAGAGAGAGAGAGAGGGAGACTACAATCACATAATTTTTATTATACTACATTGTTATAAGTATTCTATTTTATTATTCTTGTTCATATCTTGTGCCAAATTTATAAATTAATCTTTATCATGTATATGTATAAAGATTATATATATAAAAGATTATATATATAAAATATATACAGGTATGTATATATAGGAAAAATCATGTTATATATAGGGTTTGGTACTAACCGTGGTTTTAGGATACACTGGGAATCTTGGAATGTATTCCCCATGGATAAGGGGGGGGGAGATTACTGAGATTCTAGAGCTGGAGATGGGTTGAGGTTGGTGGATAAGTGCTGAGATCTCATCATTGTGTAAGACTTTCTCTTAAAGCCTTCAGTTTCAACTGGCAACTCATTATCCTGACTTTCTATTGTGCCTGAGGTTCCTGAGTTCATAGCCTCAGAGAATAACTTGTTGACTCCTGCGGTGATTGGAAAGGGGCAGTGCCCTAGCTGCATGAGTTGAGGTTGGGGACTTAGGCATTTAACTTGTTTTTTGTACAGACTGTCATCTGGTCCCTTGGTTATGCCTGTGTTTCTGTGGTATGAGGCGTCCGGTTTCTTTAGTTTCGTGAGGGGTAACACAGCTCACTTTTTATTAGTATTACCATCTGTGAGTAACTAGATTTCATTTTACAGTATCAGTTCATCATTAAGAAAGAATGGAGATAAATACATTAAATTCGCTGTATTTAATTAGAAGCGCCTATAAAACTTGTCTAGTTTTGAAATATCATCAGTTGTTCATTTCTGTCTTATCACCCTGCAGAGCTGGCAGAGTTGCCTTTAATACGATTCGACTTCTCCTGCAATAAAATTACAACAATCCCCGTTTGTTATCGGAACCTCAGGCACCTTCAGATGATCACCCTAGATAACAATCCACTACAGTCTCCTCCCGCACAGGTAAGCTCTACCGGATTTGAAGGATGTTGTGAACTTTTTTGACAAAAGGTGAATTTAAAACTTGAAGTTCTGTGCATTTATCTTTTTGTTGGAAATGAAGTTCTTTTAAAATAAATTCACACACATAGGCATTCTTTAGAAGCCTTGAATAAATGGGATGGAGGACAGTAATGTTTGCAGAGTGTGTTTTTCCTTTCATTGAATTGACTTTTTTTTTTAAGTTGAAGGGTTCTTTCTTAAAGTTTTTCTAATAAAATTTGAGTTAATTTCTTTCTAGTAAAACTTGAATATAGGCAATGTAAATGGCTAGAGACAAATACTTGGCTTCCAGAACTAAGGATTATCAGTACGTTTCTTTTGACCATCATTTTTATACCTTTTTATTTTCTAAAGTCTTTAAGTTCCTCATTTAGTCAGTTTGGTCATTTGTTTATCAGTGGCTGATATGAAACTGATAATAAAGTAATTATAAGGTAGCTTCATGTATAGATTCTAGACATCCTATAATCTGAACAACTTTACCAGCCTTTATTTTTCACTGTAGTTTGTGCTCTATAGTTGATTTGTGGTCTTGTTCAAACCTCTGGATGGCAACTATAAAGCTTTATGAGTAAACTTCTTAACTATGGAAGGATCTCATAATCCTAAAGAGTTTATGTTTTTACTTCTGTCAACAGAAATAGAACTTTAATATTTAATCTTTTCTTTCTTACAGAAAGTAGGATTCAAAACATATTTATAATTTATTCCTGACTGTGTCTAACTAATCAGTGTGATAAATTTACTTGGTATTTTATCACTATTTATAAGTTATTTGTTTTATATGTTACTGAAATTTTATTATGACTAGAAAATAAAATCTGTGTGTGTATATATGTACATATATATACATTCCAAATAAATACATAAAATAACAAATATGTTATAATGTAATAAGTATTAGATTTTTAATATCACTGTCTATGGTTGATAGAAATGCCTTCTATTTCTAATATACTGTAAGTAAAAAGCTGATTATGACTTTTAAAAAGGGATACATATATTTAAGATGAGTAATAAATTGGTTGCTTTTATGTGTTACTTTTTTTAGATATGTATAAAAGGCAAAGTGCACATATTTAAGTACCTGAACATACAGGCTTGTAAGATTGCTCCAGATCTGCCAGATTATGATAGGAGACCCTTGGGTTTTGGTTCCTGGTGAGTATGTTCTATTTTTTAATTTAACGTATTTCGTCTTACAGGGAATCAAACTAGACCCTAAATCTGCCTGAATGTTTAACTAAAAGGAAATAACCTATTTTGGCACTTGTCTATCTCAGAATATTTGTTGATTACATAGATGGACAAAGTGTAACTCTAAGTTAAGGTTTCTCCATCTCAGTATTGTTGATATTTTGGGCAAGATAGTTCTTTGTTGTGAAAAGCTATCCTGTAATTCAGAAGATGTTTATCCGTATTCCTGGCTTCTGTACCACCCTCCAAAGTGACAGACAAACAGAATATCTCCAGACATTGCCAGATATTCCCTGCGGGCGTTCCCAGTTGAAAACCAGTGATCTGAGTGACTTGAATGCTAACCTTGGCTCTGCTGTTAACTAGTTCTATGACTTGATGTCATTCAGACTTTTTGGGCTTCATTTTTTCAATAGAGAGTGAAGAGTTTGGATTTGATGACCATTAATATTACTTCCAGGATCTTTTAGCTTGTGAACCCTTTGGCTGCATAACACCTGACTTAAAAGGTTATCTCCTTGGCATTCTCAACCATTTGGAACAATCTTAAGTAGCATTAGTTTTAGAGTATTCAGAAGGCCTTTAAACAGGCAAAATGGGTATCTCCAACAAGGCCTTATTCCAAAGAGAACCCCTCTGGAGGAGGGGATGGGCATGGAGGAGGGCACCTGTGGGGATGAGCACTGGGTGTTATATGGAAACCAATTTGACAATAAACTATTTGTTAAAAAGAAAAAAAAAGAGAGAACCCCTCTGGCTTTCTCCTAGAACCTGTCACATTTTACATAAAAGCACAGTCCTGATGAGCTTGCTTCTCAGTATCCTAGTCTAAAACAGATTAACAAATTTCTATTTTGGTAGAGTTTGTAAAAGCAGACATATTAAAAGTACAAAAAATAAGTTGAAGGAAAAAATAAAATTTATTATTATTANGTGAGATCATGACCTAAGCGAAAGTCGGACGCTTAACCGACTAAGCCACCCAGGCGCCCCAAAATAAAATTTAAAAAGCAACACATATTAAACAAAAAGTTCAAGTTAGTGGTTAACTCTGAGAAGAGGAAGATTTGGTATGAAAGAGGCATAAATGAGCTATAAAGGTATTCATGTTCCATCATGTTTTAAAAGTTATGTCTGGGGGCACCTGGGTGGCTCAGTTGGTTAAGCGTCCGACTTCGGCTCAGGTCATGATCTCACGGTTCCTGGGTTCGAGCCCCACGGCGGGTTCTGTGCTGACAGCTCAGAGCCTGGAGCCTGCTTCTGATTCTGTGTCTCCTTCTCTCTCTGACCCTCCCCTGCTCATGCTCGCATGCTCTCTCTCTCTCTTTCTCTCTCTCTTTAAAGAAAAAAAACCTTACGTCTGTTATATTCTTTTTTTTATCTATATGATATATTGCATAATTTTAATAAGATACTTAAAATCAAGACACACTAAAAATATAGCAACTTGACACCATTAGACATATATGCAAAGAACCCTCCATATTTCAGTAATATTTTAAGTTATTACTATGTTATAGCACAGTACATTAATTGATGCTCATTAAGAAAATGCTAAGGTATATTAGATATGTCATTTACAGTAAAGGGA
Organism: Crocuta crocuta; assembly: GCF_008692635.1. Classification (NCBI taxonomy): domain Eukaryota; kingdom Metazoa; phylum Chordata; class Mammalia; order Carnivora; family Hyaenidae; genus Crocuta; species Crocuta crocuta. The sequence goes on along the minus strand of NW_027530544.1, from coordinate 4,334,163 downwards.
TATAGGCATTACAGTTTAAATGTTTCTCTTCAGAAATTACTGGGATTACATATTTAAGTGATTATGGTGTAAAGGAGTAATCTCAAGCTATCTGAAAATACAGAACCTGACTTCTCAAGCAAATTAAGTCTTACTCCCAAGGGACTTGATCCCTGCCCTTTGCCACAGAAGGTGTCTTTCTTCTTTACCACTGTATCTCTAGTTCACCTGAGTGTTTGCCACAGACAGGAGGTTTTTCTGGCTTGACTGTTAGATTGAAGATTTAAATAGACACTATGAAGGATATTTAAAACACTAGCTCTAATCTGGTTGTTTAAGCATTCAGTAATACAAGTTTTAGTGTATTTATACAAACACACAAGGAGAAATTAACAATATCATATATACTCATAAAAAATTTCTACAAGAACATCTTAGTTCTAACACTTGTATCTCTGAGAAAACTGAAAGCAGGTATGTGATGTTAAGGAAGACATAAAAGGTTTTGACAGATGGTAGGGATTAGGTCTGGTATAATCTGTGCTAGATCTAGACCTGTCTTGGAGGAAGGACTTTGACAGTGGGAAGAATCTGAGGGGACCCAGACCATTATTGCCAAGAGTTTTTAAATTTTCTCCATTCATTATATCCTTTTCTTTCTTCATTTCTTTTTACTCCTACCTTGGTTAATTTCTTATAACGTAGAACTCTTGTATTATTTATTGAGAAAAGTCTTGTTTTTCCTATTCAAAGTTTTCATTAAATGTGTTCTAGTCCTTTACTCTTGAAAGATGTACAACAGATAGGGGTACCTGGGTGGCCGAGTTGGTTAAACGTCCAGCTTCAGCTCAGGTGATCTCACGTTCATGGTTTTGAGCCCCACATCAGGCTCTGTGCTGACAGCTCAGAACCTGAAGCCTGCTTCAGATTCTGTGTCTCCCTCTCTGCCCCTCCCTCACTCATGCTCTGTCTCTCTCTGTCTCTCTCAAAAATAAATAAAACATCAAAAAAATAACAAAGTTAGTAACTGCTGTTTAAAAAAAGAAGGAAAGGAGGCGGGGGAAAGATGTACAACAAATTCACATAGCTTTTATTTTCCTCCTTGGAGTTAATAATCTTTGGTAAGGAAAAGTTTTCCTCTCCTGAAATAGCAAATAGGAACATAAACTGCTACTGCTGCCTTTGAGACTAGAGTGTAAGGCAGTGAATGCTGACTACTGGGGACATATATGTGAAGGTATGCCCTAAGACTAAGGAGGCAGCATCAGCATCTATCAGAATAATGAGCTTTGATTGAGGCCTATAGTGCTAATTGCAGAGCCTGTTTCTCTCTGTCATTGAGTTCTTAGTTTTGAGGACTAATTGGTCTTGGCCTAATTTTGTTTGTTTGTTTGGATTTTTCAGAGAGAGAGTGCATGAGTAGGGGAGAGGGACAGAAGGGAGGAGAGAAAGAGGGAGGGAGGGGGAGAGAGAGAGAGAGAGAGAGAGAATCCTAAGCAGACTCTGTGCTCTGCACAAAGCCCAACTTAGGGCTCAGTCCTACGACCCTGGGATCATGACCCGAGCTGAATCAAGAGTCACATGCCCAACCAACTGAGCCACCCAGATGCCCCCTAATTTTTTTTAATAGGAAAATCATCATTATAATACTTTAAAAA
>NW_027530544.1:4240115-4332466 GCF_008692635.1 Crocuta crocuta | reverse complement strand
ATTTAAAATATATATATATTTTAAAAACTGGCAAGAGACATGTATATTTGCAAAGAGATAAAAGGATTAAATCCTTGGAGAAGTGTATCCTAAATGGAAAGTCTAAATAGCATAATCATTTCATGTCTTTCCAAAAGATTGGTAATTATAGATCTAGTATCTCCCAGTCTTGATAAGAATCCTTCATTATCCTCACTAGATTAATCTGTATTCTGTATTTTTCATATTTTTCTGGAGTTATGTTACTATATTTGTAATTGTTTCAGAATGTCCTAGAAATTATTTTATATTCATATCATGTGAATAAAATACTTCCTTTAATTTCTCACACAGCAGTAAATGGGAAATTATACCTTTATGTCTTTTTTACTGAGGTACAGAACAGTGAAATTGCATTGTAGTTGGCAGTAATTTTATTCAAAATGCTGTTATGGAGCCAGAATGCCTGTACTATTGGGGGCCTGTACTGCTGGGAAGTTCACTTAACCCCTCTGGATTTCAGTTTCTTTAACATGATCTNAAACAGGCTCCAGGCTCTGAGCTGGCTGTCAGCACAGAGCCCGACGTGGGGCTCGAACCCATGAACCACGAGATCATGACCTAAGCGAAAGTCAGATGCTTAACCGACTAAGCCACCCAGGCGCCCCACTTTAACATGATCTTTATTTACCCTGTTGATACTTTAACAGTAGTTCTGAGGATTAAATGGCCTGTTTCTGAAAGTGCTTGGCTGACCATAAAGTCCTATGTAAATATTAGGCATTATAATTACTAGCTGTCTACTGTGTTCTAGGACTAGTTTAGTCCTAAGAGTCTGGTCTTGCTGAAGAGAATTTTTATTAATCCTATAGCTCTTCAAGTATTCAGTACAGATTAGATGCTGGGGTACTTTTCAATCCTTAGATGTAACTTTCTGACTACCTTTGTGTAATATAAAAACAACACACAATCTTCCTTAAGTCATTTTATAAAGGTCACAAATATTTTATTTATTTCTAAGTGTAAATGTTTCCAACTCTTTTAGCAAGTTGCACTGTTATGATTAACTTTTATGTTTTACACAGTGGCACATGTAGTTTTCCCTGATGATCTATAGTGACCTATACTTTTTTGCTGAGATGATTTTCACCAGCTTTATATTACAGACTAAACATACTTATTTATTTATGGTAATGTGGCAGTGAGGAAAGACTAAGTAAACAGTAAGAAGGACTAAGAAAAGTCCTGCTTCTGTAGCCCCAGTTATAGAATTAATTCTCTCCAACAAGCCTGAGCTTGTTGTGAAAGCAATAATTGTCCTTTATTCATACTCAATATTCATAGCATCTAGCACACTGTGTCACATTCAGTAAATGTTAGGTGAACTAAACTCAAATGAAGCAGATGTAGTGAGTTGACATAACAGTAAATACTCTTTAAAGGCTACATTCTTCATAGAGATAATAACTTTTACTTAGTGCTTTACCATAGGATTTGTGCAAATCCTTAGCTTGTATTTTCTCAGTATGACAAATCGATGAAGTAGGTGCTGCTAATCTTTTTTTCCCCCTTTAACTGATGAGGAAACAGAAGTTGAGAGAAGTTAAGTAAGTTAATTAAAGTCACATAGCTAGTAAATGGTGGTGCCAAGTTGCCAATCCAGATCTGTTCAACTAGAAAACTTGTTATGTTTTGTGCCCCTCACTGCACTATACTGACTCACAGTTCATGTTCCTCCTCCAGAAGGGGCACTTCCACATTTGAGTCCATGTAGTGCTAGGTGGTTTATTAGGGAGAGTAGGCTTTCTGACAGGGCATCACGGGAGCCTGGCTGGCAGAACTCTGCTAGGCGTCCTGAAGGCCATATTTATCCATGTATCTTGGTTTACTTGTGACTGAAGGTTTTCCTGGGACACAGGACTCACAGTGCTAAAACCAAGAAAATCCTAAGCCAACCTGAGAGTTGGTAAACCTGTATGTCTCACTTTAATCTTACCAGTTTAAACTCTGAGCAAGAGAGAGTATGTGGAGAAACTAAAGGTAGCAAATAAAGAACATAAAATGAGTATACATTATATCTATCAAGTGGTCAACTGAGATATGCTTAATATTACTGTGAAATTTTTCATAAAGAAATGAATAGAATCTTTGCAATAACCTATCATTTTCTTCTAGAAATCTGAAAGCCTTTGCTTGAAAAAAAAAATACATAATGTTTTAAAATACTGTTCAGTAGGGGCACCTTGGTAGCTTAGTCGGTTAAGCATCTGACTCTTGATTTTGGCTCAGGTCATGACCTCATGGTTCCTGAGACCAAGCCCTGCATTGGGCTGCGCACTGACAGGGCAAAGCCTACTTGGGATTTTCTCTCTCCCTCTCTTTCTCTGCCGCTTCCCATATTCTCTCTCTCTTTCTCTCTCTCAAAATAAATAAACTTTAAAAAATTGGACAAAGACTTGAATAGATATTTAACAAAGAAAGATATACCAATCACCACTAAGCACCCATAAAAAGTGCTCAACATCGTTAATCATCATAGAAATGTAAATTAAGGCACAAGACATCATTACACAGCACCTAGAATGACGAAATTGAAACTGACAACAGTGGAGCACCTTAATAGCTCAGTCCGTTAAGCATCCAACCCTCGATCTCCACTCAGATGGTGATCTCACAGTTGTGAGGTCAAGCCCCACGTCAGGCTCTGTTGCTTGGGATTCTCTCTCCCTGTCTCTCTGTCCCTTTCTCTGTCTCTCTTTCAAATTAAATAAACTTAAAAAAAAAAAAACCTGACAACACCAAATGTTTATTGAGGATGTGAAGCAACCAGTGCTCTCATACATTCCTTACGAATTATAAAAATGGGACAGGTACTTTGACCAAAGTATTTGGCAGATTTAACTGCTTTATTGAGGTATAATTTACAAATAATAACATCTGTCCATTTTAAGTGTGCAGGTCAGTGAATTTTGGCAAATGGATGTAGTCATGAAACTACCAACACATTCAAGATAGATAGCATTTCCATCAACCATGTTCCATCAACCATTATAGTAGATGACTCAACCCCAGGCAACTACTGCTCTGCTTTCTGTCAATATAGTTTTGCCTTTCCTAGAGTTTCATATAAATGAAATCAAGTATTATGTAGTGTTGTGTGTCTGGCTTCTTAGCAAACTACTTTTGAGATTACTGATGTACTTAGAAATAGGCAGAAGAATGGACATATCACAAAAAGAAGGCAAATGAATGGCCAACACACACAAAATGATACACAATATCATTAGTCATCAGACATATGTAAATTAAAACTACAGTGAGATACCACTTTTCACCTACCAAAATAGCTAAAAGACTGACCACACAAGTGTTGGCAGGGGGAACTCAGAGACGTTGCTGAGTGAATGCAAAATAATATAGCTCCTTTCAAAAACAGATCGGTAGTTTTTTTTTTCAAAAAGTTAAGCCTATACATATCAATTTATCCATTCCATTTGAAAGTGTTAAAACCATCAAGAATTTCACTGACATGATGCTGAGCCACAAAAAAAGCCAGGTTTTTAAAATTACATATGATTCNAGCACAGAGCCCGACGCGGGGCTCGAACCCACGAACCGCGAGATCATGACCCAAGCGAAAGTCGGACGCTTAACCGACTAAGCCACCCAGGCGCCCCTATGATTCCATTTTTATGAGTTTCAGAATAAGTAAAACTAATTGTATTCCTTTTTTATTGCTGCCATAATGAATTACCGCAAACTTCAATTTTTAAACACAAATTTGTTATCTTACAGTGTTGTAGGTTCGAGGTCTAAATCTTGGTCTCATTAGGCTAAAATCATAATGCTGAAAGAGCTTTGTTCTTTGTAGGCTCTGAGTAAGATACATTTCCTTGCCTTTTCAGCTTTTGGAGAAAGGCTGTCTGCAGTCCTTGACTCTAGACCAAGAGTCCTCTTCAAGCCAGCATTGCATCACACTGACCTCCTCTTCTGCTTCCCTCTTCTACTTTTAAGGACCTTTTGATTACATTGAGCCCATTCAGATACTTCACAATAATCTCCCTATTTTAAGATTAGCTGATTAGCAATTTTATTTTTATCTTCAACCTTAATTCCCCTTTGCCATGCAAAGTCACATATTCATAGTTCATAGTTCCAGAAATTAGGCGTTGGACATCTTTGGGGACTGTTATTCTGCCTTCCATACTAATTTAAGGTGAAAAAAACCCAGAATAGTGATTATCTCTTAGGAGCACCCTGTACCGTGGTGAGGGGGATTGACTGATAAGGGATGTATGGGGATTATCTGGCAAAGTAGAAGTGTCTTCTATCATGAGAGAGGTGTATATTACAAAGATGTATTCATTTGTCAAGTATATAGCTTAAGGTATGTGCATTTCAGTGTATATGAATTTTACCTTAAAAAGTACTGTTAAGAATTGAGGGAGGCATGGTGAATGGGTTAGTAGCATAGATGAAACAAGAATGGCAGCATGTTGATATTTTTGAAACGGGGTAAGTGCTATTATATTTGTATACATTATGCTAGTCTATTTATTTTAATTTGGAATTTTTCATATTAAAAGTTAAACATATGTCCATTTGGGAGTGCCTGGGTGGCTCAGTTGGTAGAGAGCCCGTTTCGGCTCAGGTCATGATCTCACAGTTTGTGGGTTCAAGTTCCCCTTTGAGCTCTGTGCTGACAGCTCAGAGGTCTGGACCCCACTTCAGATTCTGTGCCTCCCTTGCTCTTTACCTCTTTCCTGTTCATTCTCTGTCTCCTTCTCTCTCAAATATAAATAAACATTTAAAAAAACTTTTAAAAGAATGCCCATTTAGTTCTAAGTTAAATCACTAAATTGCATGATAATGTTTCTTAGTAAAATTGCATTCAGTTTATTTCAAATGTTAATTTGAAAACCTCAAACTTCCCAGTAACAGCTAGACTCTCTTTTTTTGCAGCCATGAAGAAATGTACTCAGGTCGCCCTTATGGAGCTCTTGATTCAGGTTTCAATAGTGTGGACAGTGGTGATAAGAGATGGTCAGGGAATGAAGTAAGTGTTTTTTCTATTCTGCATGTTCCAACTCCTGACTAAGAAGCAATAAAATGATGAAAATGGAAAGTATCTTAATTAGATTCAATTTCTCATTATGCAAAATATAGAAAAGCCAAGAGAGGAAAAAAATCACACAGAGAGGTACCATCCAGAAATTGTATTGTTTCTTTGCCATCTTTTTACCAAGTGTTTTATATGTTTTGTATAAATAGCTTAAAATCCTGGAAAGCCAAATGGGAACTGAGCCAATTACAACTGAAGCCTAAAATTTGCCAGGCTGGGTAACCTTGAGCAGAGGTAGTAGAAGGGGTGCTGGGTGATGAGAAAATAGGACTATAGGCTGATGGGTAATGAGGCAGGAGCCTTAGACTATTAACATGCTCAAGATAAATTATTTTCTTAGCTGATTATATCTTTTTTCTCCTAAGTTTAATTATTATTATGCTTTCCCTATTTAAATTAAAAGGTAGACTATCTTAGTTCTAAATTGGCTTAATTGATGAAATAAGCTTTTGTTAACAAGACTGATAACCTCACATTTGCATTTGTAACATTGTTTCTTTCTTTCCAAAGCAAATTAACTTCAGACCACAGCCCATTTGTAATTTGAAATTGCTTGTGTATGTGTGAGTGGGTGTGTGCATAACTATATCTGTATCCCTGAAGATACCTGTGTAGATACTTTAAATTCATGTTTATTTATAGAGTCATGTATAACTTCTCATCTCTTTTTAATTGTAGTAAAATATACATAACATACAATGTACCGTTTTAACCAGTCATAAGTACATTCATACTGTTGAAAAACCGTCACCACCACCACTCCAGTACTTTTTTGCTGTTTCTTCTTAAATATAAATTTTAGTGAGTTCCTATTATGTCCATGCTTTAAATACTATGTTGTTTAAAGTTTGAAATGTGGTTAAATGTTAGTGCTATTTTTTTTTTAAGCCTACAGATGAATTTTCAGATCTGCCACTTCGAGTAGCAGAAATTACTAAAGAACAAAGATTACGAAGAGAAAGCCAGTACCAGGAGAATCGCAGCAGTTTAGTGGTAACAAATGGTGGAGGTAGGCATGATTCCCTGTGGCAGCGAAAGCTTTGCAATCACTTTGATTTTTTAAGTGGTCCTTTTCACATCCACTCCTTTTGATTGTGTATTCTCCCTGTGGTCATTATTTGACCACTTCTAGGAATTTGTTGTGCTTCTTAGCATTTACCTTTGCATTCATCTGGAATTGTGTTCCTCAGGGGCATCTGAATCCAAGTTGTCTTTATTTTGGTATTTAAAAATTTATAATTTGAATTATTTTTTTTAATTTGTAATTTTTTAAATAACTCATTAACAGGCAGAACTATTTTCTTTGGGCTTCTGAGGCAGATTCTTGATTTTAGCATTCTATTCAATCTTGCTTTAGTTTGAATTCCCAAATCCTAAGGTTTAAAATATTGAGGGCCAGCTATAAGGGGGATATTATTTTGGTTTTCTAGAAATCCATTTGATAAGAGCCTTCATCTTTTTTTTAAAGTTTTTATTTGAATTCCACTTAGTTACATACAGTATTATATTAGTTTTAGATGTACAAGGTAGTAATTCAACACTTCCATATATCATCCTCTGCTCATCACCTCATCCCCCTCTGGTAACCATCAATTTGTTCTCTATAATTAAGAGTCTGTTTCTTGATATCTCTCTCTTTCTCTCTCTCTCTTCCCTTTGTTTTGCTTCTTAAATTCCACATATGAGTGAAATCATAGGATATTGGTCTTTGGCTTATTTTGCTTAGCATTATACTCTGTAGCTCTATCCATGTCATTGCAAGTGGCAAGGTTTCATTCTTTTTATGGCTGAATAATATTCCATCATGTATATATACCACATCTTCTTTATCCATTCATCTGCCAGTGGACACTTGGGCTGCTTCCATATCTTGGCTATTATAAATACTGCTGCTATAAACATAGAGGGGGAGCAAAAATATAATGCTGCTATAAACATAAACTGGGTGCTGGTAAATACCCAGTAGTGCAATTGCTGGGTCATAGAGTAGTTCTGTTTCTAACTTTTTGAGGAACCTCCGTACTGTTTTCCAGAGTGGCTGCACCAGTTTGCATTCCCACCAAGAGTGCCCAAGTGTTCCTTTTTCTTGGCATTCTCACCAACACCTGTTGTTTCTTGTGTTGTTGAGTTAAGCCATTCTGCCAAGTGTGTGAGGTGATATCTCATTGAAGTTTTGATTTGTATTTCCCTGATGATAAGTGATGATCAGTATCTTATCATGTGTCTGCTAGCCATCTGTATGTTTCCCAAGAGCTTTCATCCTTGAATGATGATTTCAGTTAAGTGGCTTACTCTCTTTTTCTTCCTTACCATTTTGTATTCCTTTTTACTTCTGTTACTTACCATCCCATTCACATTTTAGTAGTTTTCTTTTTAATCTTGCTTTCACGTGAGATCTCTTTCCCTTCAGTTTATTTCAGACTTGAAATAATTTTTTCTTGATCTGTGCTGTCCAGTATGGTAGCCACTAGCCACGTGTAGTTATTTGAAATGAGGCCTTTCTAAATTGAGATGTACTGTAAGTCTACAATACCCAGTACAGATTGGATTATGAAGCCTTTGCATGAAAAAAAAAAAAAAGAATGTGAAATATCGATAATACCTTATATTGATTATATGCTGTAATATTTTAGATATATTGGACAAAGTAAAACATATTATTAAAATTAATATCTTTTTTTACTGTGGCTACTAGATAATTTTTAATTACTTATGTGGGTTCACTTTTATGGCTTGCATTCTATTTCTCTTGGACTGAACTGGTCTAGATAGTATGAAAAAGTGATGTTGCTTTCTTGGGTAGTAGTCATAATGAATGAACCATTTATTTAGTCACACAAATTGTAGCACATTGAAAAAACATACATTTATGTACCCGGTTTCTAATTTGGGTATAGACTTAATATATAACCTTTTCATCTTTTGCCTATTATTATAAGTCTAATAACTCAAAATTCATTTTCATATTAATTGCATTTATAGAATTATTTAGAAATAATTGAACCTGAAAATAGAAAAATAGCCTTCTCCAAGTTCATTATTCCCAGCAACTACATCTTTTAGGCAATCTATAGAACATCATACAGTAATGGCTGGGGTTTAGTTTCTGGGGAAGCCTTAGAAAGTTTAGTAGTAAATTTTTTTTCTAGTGCGCCATTTTAACTAGTTTATAAAAGTAGTTATCTTTTCGGGTGCCTGGCTGGCTCAGTCAGTGAAGCATGCAACTCTTGATCTCAGGGTTGTGGGTTCAAGCCCCACATTGAGTGTAGAGATTACTTAAAAATAAAATCTTTAAGATGAAGTTACTTTTTAAACTTAAAAATAATGGAGCTCTCCCAAATACACTAGAATAATGATGGGGCTATATCTTACTTAAATGCCTTTCCTCACCCCAAAGCATTGAGAAGCAAAAATTCTCAGATGATTCCTGCTACAAATTGCTACAAAATGTCTATGCTGCTGAGCTCTAGAAAATAAATTTTTAAATAAGAAAACCATTGTTGTAATTGTGGACAACAGTTACAGGAAGAGAAACAGTAGTCAGTATCTGTTTCTTTTTCTCTAAGGCCACTTTCTTCCTATCCTTCCTTTTGACCTGACTCTGTTAGGTTTTCTGCCTCCCAGTTCCTCGAAGAGATATGATTAAAGCCCCAAAGCTAAAACATGAGAGAAAAAAATCTAAAAGAAGATGTAACTTCTCATGTTTAAAAACTCTTCTCTTTGTCTCACAAACTCAGGCTGTTTTGTTTAAAACAGTAAAGAGCTAACCAAAGAAAAAAATATTAAAGGGCCGTAGTCCCATAATTACTATCAATTACTGTATTCCTTAGTGAATTAGGACTAAGATTTTTCTGGAACTTTTTTTTGTGAGTGGCTATGGACTGAAAAAGAAAGGCTTAAATAATTTACACTTCTCATTCCTCCTACTTTCAGAATAGAAAGTGTTAGGGAACAGGAAAGAATACAACTGAATGTCTTTATTGGCTGTTGAATTTGCCTGTTGTGTGTGTGTGGTGTGGACAGTGGAACATGATCTGGATCAGATTGACTACATCGACAGCTGTGCTGCAGAGGAGGAAGATGATGAGATGAGACAGCCCAAGGGCCTGGACTCAGACAGCCTCAGTTCCCAGTTTATGGCATATATTGAACAACGGCGAATCTCTCATGAGGTACTACACACACTTCAGCCAAAATCTGTTGCTGTCCCCTAGTAAAACAGTTCATGATGGCATAAATCTCAGTCGTATTAGTGATTTGTTGGTTTAGGCCTAAGTATTATTTTATAATGTTCAGTTCTAATTTCAGGATTAAATTTTTCAGATTTATTGTAAAAAATCAGACAATAGTCTGAAGTAGGGTTTAGCTTTATTTTTCAAATAAAAAAGACAGATTTCAGAATTTTGAAGACTAAACGAGAAGTCCTAAGAGTATCCTATCCCTCTGAAGAAAGTGCAAAGGAATGTAATGCTTTTCATTGTTGTTCTTACTGCTTTTTTACTGTTACAAACTAGTAAATTGTAGTTTGATCAGTAATTAAGAATCAAACCAAACTGCTGACTTTGGAGCACATACAAACTTAACGATAGAATTTTTATAATGTACTTAATTATATCGGAGCTTTTATGCCAAGTCACACAGAATATAAATTGTTTGCCATTATCATTCTTGGGTGTCTCTTTTAGTGGAGCACTGAGTTGCCCTAGAAAACAAATAAGCATTCAGCCCACTGTGGAATCTCTGCCAATCCCCCAAGGGTCTCAGTGGAGATTGCATTCTTCAGTGTATCTAGTCAGCATAATGGAATGGCTCCACTTCAGTGTGTGTGATGTTAATGTCTGGAGTTGGTCCCAGGCTCGGAGCAGGGGTTATTTGAGAAACACTTGGGGCCTTTTTAGAGAATGATGTATTTAGCCTTTTAGAAATAGAGAATAATCACTCAAGTGGGTATGCTGTGGGGTGATATTATCATTCTTTAAAAAAAAAATCCTTCAGTCTTCCTGTCTGAAGACTTCTGAACACAGTATTTTTTGTTGGTGTTCAGAAGACACTCTTATATGTAAAGTTGGATAATATTATATAAATCAAAGTCCTACAGCCCAGTAGTAGCAGTGTACCAAGTGACTAATGAAACTACATATGATTCAGGTCATGAGCATTCTTGTTAGGGTGAAGGGCAACTGCTTTGCAAAAAAATAATAAAATTAATAATGCACATTGTAATCTTAAAGGGAATCTTTTCTTTCATTGTGGTTTTTCTCTTTGATAATTTTATGGATAGTTAGACTGCAGAGATGAGGTATCTCTACTAAAAGTGAAAATGCTTGTGTATTATACTAGTGAAAAATTATAGTATCATTTGTTAAAGCCATTATATTTGCTATTTTGTACATTTTTTAATTCCATCTATACTTGTGTGGTAGTCTTTCTGATTCTATGTCATAAGGGTCGTTATGACTTATGTGTCCTACGGTTTTCTACAGCTTAGCATCTATAAAAATATGATGAAGTAAGCATTATTTTAGATGGTTTAATAGCCAGTGAAGAAATATTTTTTATATTCTTGAATATGATCTGAAAAAGAGTTGTTAAAAGAAATGAAGCTATTTGAGATTTTAAACACTCTGCTATTGTTTAATTTTGTTATAATACCTCTCACATATATAGCGGTATATAGAGAGGTATTATGATAAAATAAGGTATAGCTTATATTTATAGGATATGACATGAAACCAATGTCACATTCATTTTATCATGGAAATTTCATGTACCTCTAACAATAATTGCAGTATTGTAAAACCAGAGTGCTAAATCACTGATGTTAACATACTAGGAGAGATTTTTGTTTAATTTAAAAAGGCATATTCACTGAAATTAGAATAATTATTCTTTGATCAGAGTACTAGAATGATATCTCATTCTGTATGATCCTCAGGCCTAAACTTTAAAGGAGTCTGCTTTAGCCTTTTGCAGTAACTCACCAAAGATTTTCTAATTCTATATGAGGCAACTATTTCTTGAAGATAGACTATAAATAGTTTAACATTTGATTTTCAGATATGTTTTTTGGATAAGATGGTTTTCTTTCCCTTTAAGAATACCCATTTTAATGATTATTTTTGGTGTTGAACTAAGATTGTATTGCTTCTATAGATTCTCATTTGACAAAATACATGTTGTGATAATCAGTAAGCCTTTACCTTTGACTTATAATTTTATTGTTCACTGTGTGGTCCCTATCACCGAGTCCAGTTTAATTTTCCTCAGTAATGTTTTTTAAAATGACCTTTACCCTTTAGTTTATAAATAAACTAAACCGCATATGTTTTTCTTTTACTTAACACCATGCTTTACCATAAAGAGAAGTTACTTTTTGCTTTATCTTAATATTCCAACATCCCCAGGACTATTTGTATAACCAACATAAGTAACAATTTGTAATAATGAAGAAGTAAAGAAATGGAATCTGCCCAGTGAATTTCCCCCTTACTAGAAATATTGAAGAGAGGCTGAGCACAAGTCAGGGTAGGGCAGGTAGAAATTCCTGTTCTGGATGGAAATTTGTATTAGATAACACCTAAAATCTTCTCAAGTTCGAACACCTTATCATTTACTAAATATTACTGTATGGTCAGTGTAATTTATATAATACAGTGAGAAAGAAATCCACTTTTTAAAGAATAAGTGTTTTGGGGAGCGCCTGGATGGCTCAGTCAGTTAAGCATCCGACTTCAGCTCGGGCCATGATCACACGGTTTGTGGGTTTGGGCCCTGCATCGGGCTCTGTGCTGACAGCTAGCCTGGAGCCTGTTTCGGATTCTGTGTGTGTGTCTCTCTCTGACCCTCCTCTGCGCGCGCGCGCTCTCTCTCTCTCATAAATAAGTAAAGCATTAAAAAATTAATTTAAAAAAAGAATAAGTGTTTTGGGATTATACATAGTGTTTTGTTTACCAAAGCAGTCATATAGCTTATAATGAATGCTTTTAAACATAAAAATTTACATTTGAATATTTTGTTGAAATATTTTTTAGTGTAATATACAGATCTCTAAGTGCCAAGTTGAACGTGAACTATGTAGTAGTCACAGTGTTGTGGATTCATATGTTAAATTGATTTTTTTCTGTTCTTTTGGCCTAGGGATCACCCATAAAGCCAGTACCTCTGAGGGAGTTTCAAAAAACAGAAGACATGAGAAGATATTCATATCAAAACAGGTTTGGAGAAACCAATTCTTTTTAAAACTCTGTTTTGTCTTTAAAACTCATTAGGTGAGAGCATGAAATGATTTTGGTTTTGTGCAGATTTGTGTATGATGAAGATACTTAGAGACTGTGTGTTTTAGATACTGTGTATTTAGAGCTGAATGACAGTGTGCTTTTTGCTCATGTAATAGAAAAAGAAGTAAAATTGATTTATTGATTCTAAATTCAGATTGCATAAACCATTACTTGTATAATTATTTGATTTGAAGATACTTAATAGGAAGGAGATTCTGTAGTGGTGTCTGGATTTATGCATTAAGAGGGCTAAATGAATTTCAGGAGTCCTGAAAATTTTTTTTCCCTAAACTTTTGACTAGAAACAGGGAGCTAGACAGAGACAGCAATACATATCCTCATTCTATCTCAATTGAGATGATCTTTTCACTACACTTAGTGCCTCAGAATATTTCTAAAATTAACTTGACTGCTTAGAGCACCACTGCTTATTCTTGAATTCCAAAGTTTCTTGCCATACACTGTATCACAGTAGTTGAAAAATTCACAGACTTTGGGTCTTTGCTTCCTCTTTTTCGTATAAAGTCTTTTTTTTTTTTTTAACTACTTGATGTTTGTTTGGTTTTCTTTTTAAGTGTATTTATTTTTCAGAGAGACTGCAAGCCAGGGAGAGGGGCAGAGAGAGAGAGAGGGAGAGAATAATTCAAGCAGGCTTCACACTCAGTACAGAGCCTGGTGCAGGACTGCATCCCATGAACCGTGAGATCATGACCTAAGCCAAAATCAAGAGTCAGATGCTTAACCAACTGAGCCATCCAGGGGCCCTGTATGAAGTCTTAAAGTAGTAGACTTGACATACTTATTCTTAAATGTGATTTTCCTTTGTGGAAAGTGTCATTCATAGTTCTTTATACTTGACAAGATATTAAACCTGTTTTGGAACCTGAGATATAGATGGGTAAAGAAAATGTGGGAGAATAGTGAAAGAAAGAAATCTCATAATTGGCCTTTCATAGTCTCATAGGTTAGTTCATGGGGATTTAGTTGTATTTCATATCTCTTTTTTAATGATTATTATTTTGAGAGAGAGAAAGAGCTATGAGTGCAGAGTCCGACGTGGGCCTTGATTTCACCAACTGTGAGATCTTGGCCTAAGCCAAAATCAAGAGTCAGATGCTTAACTGACTGAGTCACCCAGGCACCCTAAATTTCAAATCTTTGAAATTGAAGTTCATCTCAGAAAGGCTTTTTAGTTGCCTTGTGTCCTTAAATTGAGACTGTGGTCTTTTGAGATTCCAGTTTCACACAGGGGTTTCCTGTTGTGTTTTTCCACTTTGGTTGGGTCCTTTCTTTATCTCCTGTCCCTCTTACCTCCTGCATCTATCATAAGGAAGGCTCAGGATCTCTGGAATTTAGTAACAAATTACCACAAATTTAGCAGCTTAAAACATAATAATTCTGTGGGATAACAGTCTGGGCAGGCTTGCCTTCATTCTCCACTTAGGGTCTGGCAAGCCATAGCCAAAGTACTGGCTGGCCTAGATTTTTACCTGGAGACCCTAGGGGAGAACCCACTTGCAGGCTCACCCAGGTTGTTGACAGAATTCAATTCTATGCGGTTATAGGACTGACGTCCCTGTTGCTTTGCTGGCTATCAGCTGGGTCTCAGTTTTAGCTTCTGGAGTCTACCCACAGTCCTTGATTCATGGCTCCCTCCATCGTCAAGTCCTATGGCAAGCTGTTTTGAATCTATTTCTTCTCACATTTTGAATCTCTCTGATTTCCCTTTCTATCACGTCCCACAAACTCTCTTGCCTTCTTTCCCCCTTCCCCGTTTTATTGAGAAATAATTAACATATGTCACTGTATAGAAGTTTAAGGCATACAGTGTGATGGTTTAAATTACATATATTGTGAAATGCTTACACCAGTAAGTTTAGTTAATAGCTATCATCTCATAGATACAATAAAAAATAATTTTTTTCACCTTATGAGAACTCTTAGGGATTACTCTCTTAACAACTTTCGTAGGAATCAACAGCAGGGCTAACTGTAGTCATCATGTTGTACATTACATCCCTAGTACTTATTTGTCTGATAGCTGGAAGTTTGTAGCTTTGACCACTTCCCTCCAATTGCCCCTCCCTCATCCCTGCTCTCTTGTGCTTTTAAGGGTTCCTGTGATTTTATTAGCCCCACTTGGATAATCTTCCCATTTTAAGGTCAACCAGTTAGTAACCGTAATTTCATTTGCAGAGTCCTTTTTGACTTGTAACATATTTACTGGAGTAACACTGGGGATGGATTTCATGGGAGCCAAAAGTCTTTCTACTAAACCTTAACCCAGAGTTCCTGTTTTTACTACTTTTTATAAATTTTTGCTCTGCCTGTACTGAGGAATTCTTCACTTACCTGAGCCTATGTTTTCAGACCTAATAGTTTTCCAATTACATTCATAGTCACCTACTAGTAAGTGACAGACCCTCAGTCACAACTAATTCTAAAGTTCATGCCTTTAGCCACTAGACCATGTTGCTTCTCCCAGACTCACTCATGTCTCCTTCTTTATTGGCTATAACCCAGCTAAAAATCTTACCCTACCAACCCTCTCTTCTCTTCTCTTCCCCTTTCTTCTCTTCTCTTCTTGTCTCTTCTCTACTTTTCTCTTGAAAACCTTTGACTAGGGGCGCCTGGGTGGCTTAGTCGGTTGAGTGTCCAACGTCGGCTCAGGTCGTGATCTCATGGTTTGTGGGTTCGAGCCCTGCATAAGGCTCTGTGCTGATAGCTCAAAGCCTGAAGCCTACTTTGGATTCTGAGTCTCCCTCTCTCTCTGCTCCTCCCCCACTCATGCTCTCTCTCATTCTCACTCTTAAAAATAAATAAACATTAAAAATTTAAAAAAGAAAGCCTTTGACTAGGAGTGATAAGGAAAAGGTTGGGAAAGATTAGTAAAAATTGAAGGAAGTTTTTTGCCCAGCTTAAGTTTTATTTTAAACCTTGTCTAAGGGAGTTATTAAGTAATTTATTATGTACCTTTAAAAAATTAAAATTTCCATCAAAACTTTTTGGGTGCTATTTTAATTATTTTAATAAAGGTAAAAACTATGGCTATACTCTTGAGGTCATATAAAATAATTTTTTTCAAAATTTTCATGCATAAAAATTTAAAAAAAAAGAATTTTGTGAATACTTCAAAGATTTGTAACGAATATAAGAAAATAAATGTGGAGGGAAAGAGAACATTTTGCTTTTGTACTTCTTTACTTTGCTTTTTTATTATATTTTTTAGTTTAGGAAAGTATAGGGTAAGCCAGTGTTTCTCAATAGGTTGTAGTGGATATTTGAAAAATGTGTTTATTTGTTGGGAATTGGTTGCCAAAAAGTGTTACTGGCAGGCATTAAGGCTAAACTACCTGTAATGTACAGGACAAGCTGGTACAACAGAAAAATTATCCAACATATTAAGACACTGCTACTGAGAAACATATTCATAGATGAAAAGGTCGTATGCCTGAACGAAGCAGCATGATGACATCTAGGAGCACCCAAGTCATGATGGGCCCACATTAGCACCTGGTGATCAGCTTGTGGAAGCTGTCAGTTCTCAGATGCCTTCTTTGCTACCAGTTTTATTCTCTCATATGCCATGCTTCATGCTCTGCCTCCATCTTTAACTTTCACAGCTTACTCTGGCCATTGCAGGTCCTTTTTTTCCTGTGTGTGTGTCCATATGCTTTTAAATCTGTGTTCTTCGCTTTCTCCTTCCTACATTCTGCTGCTGTAGAGTGGAGAAGTATGGTATAGTAGGAGCCACTAATCTCCAAGTCAGGTGGCTTGAATTTTCATCCAGGCTTTGCCTGCAGCAACCGTCACTAAACCTCTGAGGACCTCAGTTTGTAAAGCTATGGTTTGGACTCCATGGTTTCTCAGGCACCTCCAGTTCTTGTTGGCTGCATACCTAGAAGATGAGAGAGCAAACTACGGTTGAGTCAGACAGATAAGAATTCAAATCAGATAGATAAAGACTACTGGCTGCATCACCTTGGGAGAGTTACTTAACTTCCATTTCTCAGCTTCCCAACTGTAGAATGAGGATTCTAATAGTTCTTACTGCATAAGATTGCATGAGGAGTAATTGAGAAACACTGTGTATAAAGTACTTCACAAGGCATATGGAGTGCATGATAGCAGCTCAAGGATTGTTAGTTTCTATGTTTGCCTCTGAAAAGTACTGTCCAAAAAAATAACACAAATCACAGTTGATAAACGCAAAAGAAGTATTAATTACACATGTACTTCAAGAGAGAAAGTCCCAATTTTAAAGAAAAAGATTCTAAAAAAGATCTTTTCTAAGAAGATCTCCATAGGTTGGAATCTATTGAAGAGGCTTAAAGTAAGGAATTAATAATGACAAGTGAGGGGATCTTGCTGGAGAAAAGATTGCATAGTGGGCATGTTTCTGAAATGGGGTGAGAATCCTGAGAGCCAGGTTGAAGAATTTGTATTATTAATCAGTAATAAGAAACTACCAGAGCTTTGGGAGACTTTTTTTTTTCTTGCCTTGTAACACACTAATTTAATGCATTAAAATCAACTTGACAGACTAGTAATCATAGTTTAAAATTTTAGGTGCTAAATGTCAAAAGCCACTTTCTCCCACCATTGTTAGTTCAGAGAGACAAATGAGTACTAGACACTTGAAACACTAAATCCAATTCAGGAAAAAGATAAATACCAAATTATAACATTTAGCATTGGTAGGGGTGCCTGGCTGGCTTGGTTGGTAGAACATGCAACTGCTGATTTCGGGATTGTGAGTTCGAGCCCCACTTTGGGTGTAGAGGTTACTTACAAATAAGATCCTTAAAAAAATAAAAATAAATAAAATCCTTGGAAAAAAAAGATTTAGCATTAATAAAGCTTAGAAGCAATTTTTTACTGTTTTTCTTAAAACATCAAATCAGTTTTCGTCTTCTTCTTAAAAATAAAAATCAACAGAATCTTTACTTTTGTTATTAAAATTGCTACATCAGTTGAAGATGGGAGGAGGGTGCTTTACAACTATAGTGACCAGGTTTTGCCATATTCCAGATTTCAGTTGATAAAATAACTTTGTAGATAAAACGATCTCTATTTACATGTATCTTGTTTCAGTCATGGTAATGAAGAAGATAATAGTTATGTATGCTGTCATGAAATGATGCTATTTGAAAAGTGATCTCAAATGTCTGGTCAGCACTGGCCGATACCATTGTTGACTCTCTGTAGCTTGATCAGTGATATCATCGCAGGAAATGTGAGTTGGAGACATCAGGTATTCCTGTAGCTTAATTTAATGACTTGAGCTCAGGTTTACAAAATGCAGTCAGTCTTTCATTGCTGACCAGACAGTTTGCCTATTGATTAATAGAAGGCTACATTAACAGTAAAATTTTACTTGTCTTTTATATGCTGCCTGTCTTGCCAAATAATTTTTTCTTTCCTTTTTTTTTTTCTTTTTTGGGTCAGGGTTTCATCTGAGCCATCTTCTCTCATGTCACTATCACCAAATCATAATCAGGTAAATTTGTTTTGTTTTTTTTCTGTTTTAGTTCTGATTTTCAACTAAAATGATTTTCTATTTTTATAATACTTAAAGTACCATTAATTGCCAGACATCTGTAAACTTTACTACTTGTCTCCTCTAAAATACAGTTAATGTAACATGTGTACCTAATACTTGTTAACAATGCTTTTAGACCCTAGACACAAAATAAATCTTTATTGACATGATGGCTTTATAATGCATATAAAAACACAGTACAGAAAGATGGGAGATGATTAGCAGTAAACACATTTAAAGAAATGCTAGATGGGGCACCTGGGTGGCTCAGTTGGTTATGTATCCGACTTCGGCTCAGGTCATGATCTCACGGTTCGTGAGCTCGAGCCCCGTGTCGGGCTCTGTGCTGACAGCTAGCTCAGAGCCTGGAGCCTGTTTCAGAATCTGTCTCCCTCTGTCTCTGACCCTCCCCAGTTCATGCTGTCTCTCTCTCTCTCTCAGAAATAAATAAAAAACATGAAAAAAAATTAACAAAAAAAAGAAATGCTAGGTGACTGCAAAGTAGAAATTGCTTGGGTCAGTATTGGTTCCCTACATTGATTATATTGATATTGATAAGTTGACCTTTAGCCCCACTTGCAAATGCAAAATACTTTTGTTCCAGTTATCACATGCAGACTTGGAACTTCATCGGAGAAGAGAACAATTAGTAGAGCGTACTCGGAGAGAGGCCCAGCTTGCAGCCCTACAGTATGAGGAGGAGAAAATAAGGACCAAGCAGATTCAAAGAGATGCTGTCCTGGACTTTGTCAAGGTGAAATTTTGCCAAATTTCATTGACATTCCTAAATTGTTTTAGAAGTAAGTACTTATTTGTTTTGCTGAGGCTGTCAGTGTTTGTCTTAATTAAAGTGTCAACTTTCTTTTTTCTCACTATGTGGAATCTCGAGTAAATAGCGTAACTGTCTCCTGCTTGTGATTACATGAATTGTCCTCCTGTAAGGTAGGCTGTGAAGTGATCATCTTGTACTTGGGACAGTAGTCTCTTCCTCTTCATTAGCGATCTGTCTTTAGACATCTCACTTTACTCTCCAGCTTCCATTTCCTCAGTCCATTAATAAAGATTGGTTAGATCATGAAAGTGCAAGTGCCATGTAAACTTTAAAGTGCCATGCAAATGTGAACTACTGTTGTCCAAGCCCATCTGACTTCCTCACTCTGGTGAGTACCAAAACAGTGTGAGGGTCACAGGCTTAATACTTTAGAATCATCTTAGATTCTTTCCTTTCTGTTCTCTCCACGTCTACTCAGCTAACAACCCCTGTTAATACTTTTTCTTTCTTTCTTTTTTTAATTTTATAGTCTCTACAGTTGCATCTAAACCTGGTTCAACTTTTTTTTTTTTTTTTTTTGCCTCTATTGTTTAAAGCCTTTTTATTTGGAAGTCACCTTGGATTTTTCTCTTCATAAGAATTATTTCTATTTTTGTTTGTTTGATACCTGTCTCTTCCATTTATCCGTAAACACCATGAAGACAGGGAGTGTATCTGTCTTGTTTATTCACTGCTCCATCCCTAGATCTTAGCAAGTGTCAGCCCGTAGTTGTTAAAGGAATGATTAAATGAATGAATCACTCTTGGCTCCCAAAAGCTTCCTCTCTCGTGTTTTATAACTAGCCAAAGACCATCTTCTTTAAGTACCATACACGTGAAAAAATTCTCTTTTTTTTTTTTCCAAATACATCAAGCCCTTGATGATGATCTTTTAAGCTCACAGAAAATGGAAATAAGGTTGACCTAAAATGAAAAGTTTCTTTAAAGAAAAAAGGCTAGCTCTAAACCCTCACCTGTGACCAGAATGTGGTACTGTCAGTAAATAATGATGGCTGACACATACTACATCCTAAGCACTGTTCTGTGCATTCTGCGTTAACTCATTTATCATTTAACTTGCCTTCTGTAGACATCACAGAGCTAGTAAGAGACCATCACATTGTGGATGTTTTGTATTAACTATCAAATAAGAGTTTGATCTTGATCTTTTAGGTAGAAGGGAACAATTCTAAGTTCTTAAGCAGGAGAAAAACATGAGAGGAAAGGTACTTCTGAAAAACTGATCTGCTCGTGTTAGAATGTGTTAAAAAGAAAGAGATGAGGAAAATGAAACAGTAATTGGAACAGTTAAACTAGGGTGCAGAATGAAGCCATAAAACCAGATGATTTCTGAGGTTCCTAAGGAGAGGCAGTGTTACATAGTGGTAAGAGCTTAAAGTCAGAAATGTCTGGAGGCACCTGGGTGGCTCAGTCAGTTAAGTGTCTGACTCTTGATTTCAGTTCAGGTCATGATCTCACAGTCCGTGAGTTTGAGCCCCATATTGGGCTCTGTGCTGACCGCTGACAGCACAGAGCCTGCTTGGGATTCTCTTTCTCTCTCTGTCCCTCCCCCCATCCCTTTCTCTCTCAAAAATAAGTAAATAGGCGCGGCCTGGGTGGTGCAGTCAGTTAAGCATCCAACTCTTGATCTTGGCTCAGGTCATGATCTCAGCAGTTGGTGAGTTTGAGTCCCATATCGGGTTCTGCACTGATGGCGTGGAGCCTGCTTGGGATTCTGTCTCTCTTTCTCTTTGCCCCTCCCCTGCTTGTGCTCTCTCTCTCTCTCTCTCTCTCTTAAAATAAATAAACTTTAAAAATCTAAAAAAATAAATAAATTTTAAAAAAAGAATCAGAAATATCTGAATATGAATCCAGCTTTGCTACTCATTATGTGCTTGGCTTTGGGAAAGTTACTGAATCATTCTGGGCTTTTAATTTCCTCATAGATGTAATATTAACTATTTCAGAATTCTTATAGGTGCACCTAATACTTTTACTAGTGTGGTGAGTGTTGCACCCCTTACCACCACAATGGGTTTTGTAAATTAAGAGATTTTAAGAGAGGTTTTATTATATTTTATACATAGATATAGTAAATGTTGAATAAATCACTGAAGATGAGTGGGGGAAAAAAGGAAAACCCAAAGCAAGATTTTGAGGCTGAGAGAATAGTTTGAAAAGGAGTCTAGCTTGGTGGAAAGAATGTAGGATTTGGGATCAGAAGATGTAGGTACAAATCTCAGTTATGCTACTTTCCAGATTTGTGGACCTTGCACATATCATATAACTTCTCTTGTCCTCAATTCTTTTGTCTTTAAATGAATATGATTATG
The DNA here is from genome assembly GCF_008692635.1 of Crocuta crocuta. Taxonomy (NCBI): domain Eukaryota; kingdom Metazoa; phylum Chordata; class Mammalia; order Carnivora; family Hyaenidae; genus Crocuta; species Crocuta crocuta. Next base: position 4,311,402 of record NW_027530544.1, on the reverse strand, counting down.
GGGGCTTAACTCAGTTAGTTAAGCATCCGACTTCGGCTCAGATATGATCTCACAGCTTGTGAGTTCTAGCCACGCGTCAAGCTCTGTGCTGACAGCTCAGAGCCTGGAACCTGCTTCGGATTCTGTGTCTCCCTCTCTCTCTGACCCTCCCCTGCTCGTGCTCTGTCTCTCTCTCTCTCAAAAATAAATAGCTAAAACTTATGAAAAAAAAAGAATATGATTGTGATGTTTGTGTATCTGAGAGAGTAAAAAGAATCATTTAACATAATGTATATAAGAATACATTATAAAACTCCGATTATACAGATGGTATAATTATTTGACATAGTAGAAATTAGCAAATTGGGGAAAGAGCCAATTAATATGGGAATTTATGGATTTGTTTTTGAATATGCTGAACATGAGGTGACCGTGGGTTTCCAAACAGGGAGTTTCCACAGGCAGTTGAAAATGCAAACCTGAAATTTGGCTGATGGGAGGAAGTTAAGGGTGTTAGCAGTAGAGAGAGAGAGAATGAGTTCACTGAGAGAATATAGTGAGAGATCACTATTCTGACTGGGACTGTGTTTGTTTGCATGCACATATAAAAAACATACATTTTTTGTATTTTTATTTATAAATGCTTATAGACACATGAAATACTGTTAGTTTGTTGCTCTTCCCTGTTTAATTGTAAGCTGTTTAAGGGAAAGGGTGACATCTTCCAACCAGTAAATCTGGCAAAGTGCTGCACACGAGAGAGACAGAAACTAGTCTGGCTGATTATTTTGGTAAATAGAATTTATCATTTCCAGTGTTTCAGATTCTAACCAACTTCCCTTTTTGGGGGGGGCGCTTTGGGGTATATAGCACAAAGCATCACAAAGTCCACAAAAACAGCAACCTTCCCTAGATGGTGAGGTAAGTCTATATAATCACTTTCTCTTTGGAAATTTTTATTACACTGGAAATGAAATGTTTGCATGCGATTATCATGTGATTTCAGTGATCAAAATATTGCCAATTTCCTTTTCCCCTCACAAAATTCCACTTATTCAGGAGTAGAAGATATGGGCTAGGGAGTTAACCCAAGTCTATAGATCAGGGGGTTTTTAGTCTATACTAATTCATCTGGAGATCATTTATTTCCTTCCTCCATCCCCACCGAAGTATCATCTCCCTTATCTATTTTCAAAGCATACTGTGTAGTTAGAGGTAGTCCAGGGAGCTCTATCTGGCACCAGTAAACGGTGTTGGTATTGAACAGAAAGGTACTACATATATCTCAGCTCCAGGGGTCATTTCCTGAGTGTGTATGTTATTGATTACACAGTGTACATAGTAGTTTTATAATATTAAATAGTACATTTTCATTGCAAGTTAACATACAAAATTAATTGCTTAAGCATTTTTTAAAATTTACCTATTTTGATCTGTTAAAATGAAACTTATTAAATAAGTATTTGTATTGCAGTCAGCTTTTAAAACCATTTTTCTTTATCTTTGCCTTCTCATGTTTTCAGTTTATGATCACTGCTTCCTTAAAAATGCTTAAAGGTATTGTTTTGTGTGAATTTTGAATCTGTTTTCTGTAAACTAAATTACATGAAGACCTAACACATGGGACTTGGCAAACATGAAGTTTCACAGAGTTTTTAAAGCACAAGTTATTCTGGAATGTAAAATACATTGTTTGAAATGTTTTAAACGATCTATTATAAAGCATTTTTTTCCTTATCTTATTGATTGGATGTACCAGTACTACTTCTTGTTTATCTTAGAACTTACGCATTGGTCTAATACCTGAAAGATTCACTCAGCCTTTTCAGTCGTTTTGTTTGCAGGGTAATAATAAAGGAACAGACCTTTGACAGAGTTTAATAAGTTAATAACCGCTTCTTTTTTTACCCTCAAATTTTCTTCTTAATGGTCATTCTGGAGAAATTCATTATTTAAAAATTAAAGCTTCTCAGGAAAATAGGGTGTACAGTGTTTAAATTTCTAGTTGTCCTCTTGTCTGAGAAAGGTAATGAAGAGAGCATAGACTAGAAATCATGACTCTTGGATTTATTGTTTTAATTTGTCACTGACTCATTAAATGTCCACAAATTCTTTGTTACTGCTACATTTATACTTCAGCTTTCTCTTCTGGGGATAGAGAATAATCCCTGTTCCCTCCTTGCTTAGTTTTTAAGCAGTCAGATCATATTTGGAATTAAGTTCTTTGGAAGAAAATCATCACTCAGAATCAGTTTATTAGCTATTATGATACATAAATTCAAAATGATTGTGAATGTGATCCTATATGTTAGCATCTTCATTATGTCTTGATATACCGCTTCGCTTGTGTTACTTGTGAAATATGTCATGTGTGTGCATCGTTTGTTTTTGACATTGCTTCATTTCTCTCCGCCTCTCCAGTGCCCCTTCCCATCCAGAAGGTCTCAGCACACTGATGATAGTGCCTTGTTAGTGGTAAGAGCCTTGCACAAAACAGAGTTATGTATTGCTGTGTCGAGTTTGGAGAATAGTTAATTATACTTTTCATTCAGAAATTATGTATCATAAAACATGATGAGCGTCATTACTAAATGCTTTACAAATAGCTGCAAGTGTTTCCCTCCATTACTGTTCATGACTTACCCGGTGTTCCAGGGTTCTGCAGCCATGATTCAAATAGCTTTGTTAGTGTTTCCAAAAGTAAAACATTCATACTGCAGACCATATTAGCTTCATATGTGGGTTGGGAGGAGAGGACATATTAGTTTTTTAAACAACATTTCTGATTACAGGTGCACTTTATTAATCATTAATTTGGTTCATGAGTCATCTGTGTGTTAAATGAATTTCTTTACTCCATGACACTAATTACACAACTGTATATTTGCCATCCTATTTTATTATCTATTTTAAGATACTGAAAATCCCAAACTTTTCACATATACTTACTTCTCAAGATTACCCTCATGCCCATTTTTTAAATTCTGGGAAACATTAACTTGGAATGTTATATACTGATCATTTTTAGCACTGGTTTACTTTTATTGCCTGTTTCTTCAGCAGAAAATGAGTATAACGTAGGAGCTGTGTTGAAAAATCTTACTTTTGTCAGCCTTGCAAGAGAATTCTAACATTCACATAATTGCTTTCCCTGTCATGTTTTATGATATTTTTTTTACAGTAGTGTTGAAAACTAGCAGTTCAAAAGTCTGTGTTTAGCAATTCCTGTCTTACGTGCTGGTAACTGCGCCCTTGTGCATACTGCTGCATGAACTGCACACTTCAGCATGAGACCTTCTTACATAAACTTCCATTGTCAAAATTTCCGTGTGTTCTGCAATTATCATTTCCTTTGAGATGGATAAAGCACATTTTAACTGGGCAGTCTTACAGACAAATAAAACCACCACCCTCTGGAGTTTTAGTGGAAATTAACTGGTGTAAGAAGCAAATGATTTAAATAAATGGAGAAAAATACTGGAGCCTGTGATGATCCAGACACTTTACTAGAATTATCTCATTTACTCCTCATAGTGATCTTAAAAGTTAAGGTTAAACTGATCACCTTTTTACAAATGATTACTGAGGCACAGATGTTCTGTCCAGAATATTTGTCTGAGGTCACATAGCTAGTAAGTGCAAAATTGGATTCAAATCCAGATCTGGCTGACTTGAGAACCTGCTATTAAACACCATGGTGTATTGTCCCTCACACTACAATGGAAAACAATTTAGAAGACTGAAGATGGGATTTAATAACATATAGGAAGTGACATAAGTTTGAACGCCCACACTTCTTTGTCAAGGAAATGTGGAATTTGGAAAAATAAATCCCTTTGGCGTGAAGTCTGAAATGGCTTTAAGCCATTTTCAAAACACATACGCTTGTATTTTACTTACCAGTATTCATGTTTGACCTAAATAAGATGCCCTTTAAAAGGACTGTGTCTCACATATTTTATATGCCAAATAGTATCCAGCACTGTGCAAAAAGTCATATTTTAAAATCATATATCTGCTTTTCTCAAGACTTCTCTTCAGTAGCTTCATATGGTAGAATAAAGGTCTTTCTTAACATGGCCTGCAAGCTCCTGCATACTCTCTCTCTCTCATCTCTGGGCTTATTCTACACCAGCATTTTTTCAGCTTTTCAAATATAGCAAGCCCGCTTCTACCTCACGACAATTTGCAAATGCTATTTCCATCAGCATGGAATGCCTCTCCCTCCCTGCATTTACTCCTTGGTTAATTTCTACTCATCTATCAGGTATCAGCTTAAATGGTAGATCTTTAAAATGACTCTTCTTCAGCCTACAACCCCCTATTAGACTACGAGACTGTAAACAGAGATAATCTCTGTTGCATTTACCTATGTTTATACTCAGTCCCTATCATTGTTCCTGGGATATATTAAGTGCTCAATAAATACTCCTGAAATGAACACATAAATACTATGCATCTGATATTGCTCATTAAATTATTTCATGATGAAAAGGTCTGATAATATAGGAAGGTGTAAATGTTTGATTTCATTTAAAGATCTTAAAATACAAGATTTTTTTTTTTTACAAATAGTTTATTGTCAAATTAGTTTCCACATAACACCCAGTGCTCATCCCCACAAGTGCCCTCCTCCATGCCCATCCCCCCTCCCACCTACATCCATCAGCCCTCAGTTTTTGTCAGCATTCAAGAGTCTCTCATGGTTTGCCTCTCTCCCTTTCCCCCACCATTTCCCCCCTTCTTCTCCCCCTTGTTCCTCAGTTAAGTTCCTCCTAATCCTCCTATACGTGCAAACATGATATTTGTCCTTCTCTGCCTGACTTATTTTGCTCAGCATAACTCCCTCAAGGTCCATCCATGTTACTACATATGGCCAGATTTCATTCTTTCTCATTGCCATGTAGTATTCCATGGTATAGATAAACCACATCTTCTTGATCCATTCTTCCGTTGATGGACACTTAGGCTCTTTCCATGTTTTAGCTATTGTTGAGAGTGCTGCCATGAACATTGGGGTACATGTGCTCCTATGCATCAGCATTGAAATACAAGATTTGAAATAAGTATTAATGATGTTTAATATCCCTGACACTAACATGCTTTTAGGGCTGGCCTCCAGGCTTCTGTTGTTTTCATCTATATCCCATCTGTATCTGTATCTCATCTCTAGAAACTAGAGAGTATCTAGGCTCATTTCACATCCTCTTCTCTTCCACTCCTTTTGTCCTCCTTTGCCAACACAGTGGCTTTTAGCCTTTTTATGTTTGAGATTGACAGTAATGTCTGTACATTTGATTTTAAGGAGGCCCAGGAAAACTGAAGAGGTGACACATACACAGTATATGACTGTTGTTACAGTGTTGTTCTTTGATACATTTCCTTCTTCACTTTTTTCTGCCTTTAGATAGACTAGGTTACAGTGTTACTTTTTTTTTGCCCACCCTGCCAAAAAAAAGAAATACTGCTATCTATCAAATGTCATTAAAAATAGTTGTATTTATTTTATTGATCATCTACACACCTTTTTCTGAACATTCACATGTGTTTAATAAGGTGCTTTATTCCATGACTCACATATTTGTGATCCTAGTGTAAATTTTTTTCACAACCCTGCTTCCTTGCAATATCCTAGTTTAAATTTTTAAAAGTTATTTAACTTAAAAAGATTTTAATATATTTAAGACTTTGGCATTTTGATGTTTTAATAGATACAGTCTTATCCAGTGCCCTTTGTGATGAAAGTCCTGTCTTCTCTGATTTCCACTCTTTACCAAATTAAAAAATTGTCATGCTTTGAGTTTTATCTGTAATCAAAATTCTGTACAATAGATTCTAACACTTACTGTCTCTAATTATACCTGTAATAGACCTAATAGATATATCCAATATTTCTAGTTGTATGTAGGTTGTTGAAAGGATAAAGGATTCAGAGAAAAGGAAAATTCCTCTTATACTCACGTAGGCCATTGGGACACAGAGGCAGAAATGAAATGCTGGTTCATCCACAAGGCATGACACAGAATCCTCATTCCTCTGTTTTCTCACATCAGAGCTGTTACATTGAATTATAAGAAATCTAATTTGGATTAATGTTGAAAAAATAGTGTTCTTACTCATGCCATTTCTGCTCAGTTAAAATGAGCTCTTTGACTGGATTTCTTTTCCCATAATAGGAATAGCACGAGTCTTGGTATTTTCTAAGGCAATTTTGCTCAACAGTTTTGATGTTCACAGTTTTAGTTCCACATAAAATCACTTTTAAGAAATCATGTCTGTCCTTTTTTTTTTTGGTTGTCAAATTCTCATTTATCAAAATATTTTCCTTTGTAGTTCTTAACTAGCTAGACATTCCACTGCACCACTGTTGGTGTCATCTATGATGTCATGAGGGCGGTGGCCATCAACATTGCAGCCCACAGATTGAGCAGTGCCCAGGATTTCTTTATGGTTCCAGAGAGTTCTCTAGCTAAAGATCATTGCCCCATCCATCAGGCAGTGTTGACAATCTCATTGAAAGTGATCGTTCCGCTGTGCTTAACGTTGTTCTGCTTTGTGTCTCTTGGTGGTTCCTTGAGACCTTTGACAATCAGGGCAGAGGCAGAAGGCACCACTTCCGTATGAGCCTGTCTGTTCTGAATGGTCAGTTTCACTGTAATCCTGAGACCCTTCCAATTACCATTGCCTTGGCAGTGTTCACCAACCTTTTTGGAGACAGACCCAGGGGCCTGGTCTTGGGGGCCAGGGCAAATGTGGCACTGACTTCCCCACCAGTACACCTCAGGTGTGTGACTTTGATGTCGTTGGGGTCAAATTTAGGTGTTATGGCAGAGGCAGCTGGTGCCAGATGAACCTGGATTTGAGATGACTGAAGATAGTTGCACCTTGGCCTCCTCTGAGCCAAATGCCAAAAACCGTTTCATTTCTTGATTGGTATGGTATGAGGTATTGAAATAGTTTGACATATATAGAAGGGAAACCTGTTTTGTAAGTTAGGGGGTTTTCCCCTAGTATTCCTTCTGCCCTGTCAGTATTTAATAAACCATTTGAAAGTTTGTCCACAACCTTTCCTTTTCTAATTTCATTGACCAGATCTGCCTGCCTGCCTGACATTTTGCTAACATAAATGCTGCCTTCTGTTTCTTCTCTTTCTCTTTTAAAATGTAGTCACTGTCAGGGTTGAATCAAGTGGGCTGTGCTACTTCCCTGCCTCATTCTTCTGCCTTCATGCCTCTTAAGGTATTTTCTTGTTACTGTAGTACACTGGGAACTTTGGGGAGGGGCTGTGCCTAAGAGTTCTTAACTTTTCCAATTGATTGGTCCAACAGCAATGTGAAATCTAGGATTGCATGAAATACATGTAAGCTTATAAAACTATTTGAGTTTAACATTAATTTTACTTGAAAGTTTTGAAAGAGTTACCATGCTAGATATACTCACAGAGCCTGTGTTAATTCTTTATATTGAAATTCTGTTTGACCTGCCATTCTGATTTTCCTACCAAAGGTTATTTTTTTGTCATGAGTTATTTTACTTTGACTAATAAATAATATAAAATTAACTCTGTTGTCTAATGTGCATTCAAAATAATTTCAGTCCTAATCCCCAAATGTGTCACTGCTAAAACCTTCTTCTAGTAGAGGTCAACAAGCAATGGCCCCGAGGCCACCTGTTTTTGTAAATAGTTTTATTGGCACACAGCCACTACCATTTGTTTATCTATTTTCTGTGGCTGCTTTCGAGCTTAATAACAGAGTTAGAATATGGCCTGCAATCCTGTGCTATGTTGTTATTTGAAGGCCTCTAGGAATGTTGATTCCATATTTGTTAATCATATAATATATAAGAAATTATTAATAATCTTCACTGTTAGAGACTCTCCCCTTGTCTAACTTAGATCGATGCTGTGGCTTACACTTCTCTTCTTTGCAGAGTGGAGATTTTCTAGTTATTTAGCAGTCTTTAAAAAAAGAATCTTTTTATTTGAAAACTATTATGATGCTGCCCTTGTCTTCTCCCCAGATCAACTCTGGTTGTTTTATGTGCCTTTCCCAGTCTGTTAATCCTTTTGAGCTTTCTCTGCCTTCCATTTTGGCTCCACAGTCCCCAAGTAGAAACATAGCCCTTATTAGAGCCTACCTGGTGCTGAGCATGAAACAAGCTTTTTCACATCTTATTCTAAGCGTTAGGTTGACTTTTCTCATTTCAGTATCCATTTTGCTCAGTACCCAGTGTAATTCTCAAATGTTTCAGTTATACTCCTAGATGATAATTGCCACATCTTGTATCTTTTGTTTTTCAAATTTTGCCTTTTGAACATTTTTAATTCTCTGATTTACCACAGTACTTTCAAATTCTTGCATCATGTCCTTGTAAATGCTGGCCCCAACTTTATACCATCTGTAGCCTGATAAACCTTCTCTTTAGTCGTTATTGAAGATGCTACACATACCTGGGTGACTTCTGAAAAACCTTTATAATTCTCATCTCTGTTAACTCTTTGCTAGCCTTTCTCAGCTAGGTTCCTCATTTGAATGACAACATAGAAAATTGAGGGATTGTTCTCTCAAGGAAGTTATATAACTAGTATAGGAGATACATAGGAGAGAAGGTAATTCATTATACTCAATGGATACCTTAGGGCATTGGGGCTTATTCTCTCCCAGAATCAGAGTTGAAAAGGCCAAATCTGAACTTGTCAACCATTGTGTGGGAAGTTTAACTTTCTTTCTTTCTGTCAGACCTGCTGCAGTGTTAATGATTAGTTTAAAAAGACTTACTACCCTTTATTTTTTAGTATCCCCATTACTATACAGCAGGTATATACATATATATTTAGGCATGTGTTTATTTCTTTTGTTACTTAACCAGGCAAAAAAGTTGAGTTCCTGTCAATTTCTGGGGTTTTTTTGGTGCAGTCCTGCAAGTTCTCAAATACAGTCAGTGGCCTCTGAGTGATTCAAACTAACTGCCTTAGTACCCTAGAATCCAAGTTACTTAGATTTCTAGTTTCAATAAAAGTACATTTTAAAAATTATCATTTTACAAGTTGCTCTCTTCTGGCTTTGTTTTTCGTTACACACAACTGTGTATCACCTTTTTGGTGTTTCTAGAGGTGGAGAACATTTATTGCCATTCCGTGCAGTTTGTTTCAGCTCTTCCTTCTCATCTAATAGAGTTGCCTGTTAGCTTTATTGCTTTTTGCAATATTAAATTTTCTAGCCTAACTCCTATTGGGTCTTTTAAAATTAAAAATTTTTTTTCCCTATATATCTGGAATAATCTCTACTGCCTGTGTTTTCCTGTTTGTACTATTGAACCTTGACCAGGTCTTTGTTGGGGTAACTAGTTTTCTCCTTTCTGTCTCATATTCTTTGAAAATAAGGATGCTCTTTTGTTTCCTTGTAAAGATATCATTTTTGCCTCATTTGCTTGCTCATTCTTTTTATTCTTGTTGCTCTGATCTTTTTTTGTTGCTCTTATTTTAAATTTGTAATTTAAATTTTCATTTCTTCTCAACATCCTAAACTTAGTTTATTTGCATCTATAAACTTGATAAACATATCTTTTTTCACTAGTGAAGATACAACACAGTGCTTCACTCAGCAGCTCAGCTTACTTTATAAATTCTCAGCCAAAGAGTATCAAACCAAGGAATTATTACCACAAGTATGTCTTCCAGATCAGTCCAAGAGTCTTCTCAACAGCATGGCTTTTGTGTATGTGTGTATATATGCATGAATGTTAACAAATTCCCTATCATCATTCATTTCTTCTGCCCAACTCCCATCTACAGAGAACAGATTAATGAAAATATTAAAACCAAAAGTGAGAAAAAAGCATGGCAGCAGATGTATGTACCTCTGTGTTTTAAAATCATTCTGTTAGGGGCACTTGGTTGGCTCAGTCAGTTAAGCATCCAACTTCGGCTCAGGTCATGATCTCGTGATTCATGAGTTCATGCCCCACATCAGGCTCTGTGCTGACAACTCAGATCCTGGAGCCTGCTTTGGACTCAGTGTCTCCCTCTCTCTCTGCCTCTCCCCTCTTACTTTCTCTCTCACTCTCAAAAATAAACAAACATTACAAAATTAAAGTTGTAATATGCTTAGTTTATTGGGTCCAGATGTCAAGGCCTTGAAAATTGTTACTCTAACCTTTCTTAATTCTACTCCCCTGCCAATTCTTCAATGTCAACCCATCCAACCAACACTTCTTTTTAAATGAGCTTAATTACATTTCTCTTTTTTTAGGTAAACTTTATACATGTTGAGCTAGCTCTTCTCCCTTTTTACAGTTCTCTTTGGTCAATGAAGTAAAAATACCTTGGACTTAAATGCTAGTCTGGAAATAACAGCTATCTATCATCTTTAAATACCTTCTTTCCTAACTTCATTTTTTTCTTAATACATTAAATTATACTCCCCAGAGGTGTAGAAAAATACTTTAGAAACTATACTAGAAAATGAAATTATTCTCCTGTGTATATTTCCCAATAAAATTTTCTGCCTTAGGATGATCATTTTTAATAGTCATAAGAAAGACCTATCATATAATAGAACTATCTTTAGAGAATGCATTATATAAACTTTGTATCTTACAAAAGTAACTAAAAGGTTTGGCCTTAACTCCAAATTCTCATTTCTAGACTTTATTTTAAAAGAGAGTTGCATGATTTTTTCTTTTATCCCAAAGTAATCATAAATGTGGAAAGTAACTTCTTGAATAATAATTATTGAGATCTCTCTTTTTCTCTACAGAACGATGACAGATCAAATACTGTATCAAGTTCACCTACAACAGAAACAGGTAATAATAGACACAAAGGTACAATTTACCACATCAAGAATAATTCTTTACCAGGATTTTCCTAATAAATTACCTCTTAGAGAGCTGTGACTTCCTTTTCTGAGATGAGAAATCAGACCCAAAATTGGGAACTTCCTGCACATGTTCCATTTTTTAATTCAACTCCTCAACCATTTGATATGAACAAATGAGCATGAGCTATCAGGGTTATAGCTTTGCAAGAAAATCTATTTAGTCTATTAACACTCATTCTCTATTGACATACCAAAAATAGCATGACAATTAAAAATACAAACCGCCTTCCTGATATCAAGGTTACTTTTCTATACTAGATTTTGTGTTAACAAATTTTGTATTCATTTTATATCAATATGTTTAATTTGATCTTTTATACCATTTATTGAACTTTTGTGACATATGTCTATTGCTATATTTAATTTTTTTCATCTCCTTTAATTTTATTTTGCTTTTCCATGCTGATGTAGTTCATCATTCCCCTGCATATTCTTTTCCTGCTGCTATTCAGAGAAACCAGGCCCAGCGCCCTGAAAGCTTCCTTCACCGAGCAGCTGTCAGGGCAGAGGGAAATAAAGGTAAGTCATAGTGACTAAGAAGTGGGGGAGGGTATTTTATATAATGACATTAACCGTTGTCTGCTTTTATTTCATTTTTTTAAATGTTTACTTTTTGAGAGAGAGAGACAGAGACAAAGCATAAGCAGGGGAGGGGCAGAGAGAGGGAGACAGAGAATCCAAAGCAGGCTCCAGGCTCTGAGCTGTCAGCACAGATCCCAAGGCGGGGCTCAAACCCACAAACTGCGAGCTCATGACCTGAATCAAAGTTGGATGCTTAACTGACTGAGCCACCCAAGTGCCCCTACTGCTGTATGCTTTTAAACTTTTACCCTGAGACGTTACTTTGGCAAAAGCTTTAAACTCTGATCTCACTAGCATTAAAGCAGGAGAATCTTTGGGGCACCTGGGTGGCTCAGTCAGTTAAGCATGACCCAACTTTGGGTCAGGTCATGATCTCACAGTTCATGAGTTTGAGCCCGACATTGGGCTCTATGTTGACACGTCAGAGCCTAGAGCCTGCTTTGGATTCTGTGTCTCCCTCTCTACCTACCCTTTCCCTTCTCGTTCTCTGTCTCTCTGTATGTCTCTCAAAAATAAAAAAAAACATTAAAAAAAAAACAAAAACAGGAGGATGTTGTTTCAATTTAACTAGAGTTTCTCAGCACTACCCAAAGAAGATTATAGGTTGGAAAAAATAAAATACTCTTTCAGCCTTTAGGGAACGTTCCTTCTCTTTGTAATGAGCTCTTTTTCAGATTTTTCCGTTGATAAAAGCTATTTTATGTGTTCTTAAAGAAATGAATCAGTAATTATTTTTTTAAGAAATCTGCTTTTTAGTTTTTTAGTTAATATACATCTGCCTGGCCTCCAAAGAAGTTACCTAGAAGTGGAAACAAACATTTCAAATCAAAAATAACTACTTTGAGTATAACTGATAGATGCCCTCGCAGTGAGATTTAAAATCAAACCCAAGGTACACTGCATATGGGACTGTAAACAAATATGGAAAACTGTTTCCACTGTCTAATAATGGTGAACACTTGTATATCCTGTCACCAGCAGTTCTGCTTTCTGAAACATGGAAACATGTACACCCCAAGGTATTTACAAAACTATTTATAGCAACATTATTCATAGTAGCCCCAAACAGAATGTCCATGACTGATACAATGGATACATAATTGTGGTGTGTTTGTACAATGGGATACCATATAGGCAATAATAATGAACTAATTAATACATATAATATGGATAAATCTTATAGACAGACAAAAGCATGCATACATACATACAGTCTGGCTTCATTTATAGAAAGTTCAGAACTAGACAAAACTAATCTATGGTATTACAAATCACGAAGCTAGGACCTGTGTTGTTGGAAATAACCATTAGGTACTAATGGGTAGGGGTCATGAAAGGGGCTTCTGGGTGTTGGTAATAATTGCATTTATTGACCTCATTGTGTTCACTTTGTGATAATTTATTGAGCTGTTTGCTTGTGATTTGCATAATTTAACTTTTCAATGGAAACATTTTTTTTCTCTCACAGTTTCCTCGCCAGCATCTAGAGTCCTCTAATTTGTTCATTTTAGCCACCAATGGAAACATTTTTAATCAAAAAAAAAAAAAATAGTTGAGTTAAATGGGTGGTGGACATTTGATAGTTTTTAACACTGTTCTTGCTATTATTGTGTATATTTGAAACTTTTCTTTTTTTTTAATAAAAACATTTTTTTAAAGAGTTAGTCCAGAAGTGAAAAGTGCTATACTTGTGAGACACCTGTGATCAGGTGGAGCTGCGAATTTTTCCAGCAGTAGCAGTTACCTTTCTGTCTTACATACTCATATTTTTTTTAGGTCATGCTTCACCCCTTCTTTCATCTTCTGCACCTACCACTGATTCTGCAGATTCCATATCAAGACCCAATTCAAGACAGAGAGAGGAAGAGCTGGAGTTAATAGATCAACTACGGAAAGTGTGTACATTACCTTTGAATTGTACTTTTGCATTGTTACTGCTAGAGCACATAACCCTGCAATCGCTTGTTCATTTGACTTAAAATTTTTCATAAAATCAGCAAGTGCCCACCATGTGGTAAACATAAAAGAGATTTTGCTATTAAGGTCATTCTTTTCTTCTGTTTGCTAGGAAAATTAGATGGGTTGTTCTATAAAGCTCAATTCCTAGCCCTACTCATTAAAATTTTTTTCTACCTCATGTATGGAAATCTTGTAAGAGTAGTAATAATTTATATATATATACACATATACATATCACATATAGTGTTTTATTTTGGAACTGAAAGAGAATCTAGTTGTGTTTTATTTTTAACCCTAAAATTGTAAATGAATTTCTCATGTAGTATTTTGTACCACTGTGGCCTGGCTGCCATGTGCATGTATTAGATCTCCTTGAGTTACTGACTTAACGATGGAAGGATAAAATAGGGATTGTGGTACTTGGGGTGCCTGGGTGGCTTAGTTAAGTGTCTGACTGTTGATTTTGGCTCAGGTTGCGATCTCACAGTTTTGAGGTCAAGCCCCACATCAGGCTCTGTGCTTAGCATGGAGCTTGCTTAAGATTCTCTCTCTCCCTCTCTGTTTGCCCCTCCCCTGCTCTCATAACATAAATAAATAAAATAGGGATTGTGGTACTTAAGTTATTTGCTTTTTATCTTGATTCTTAATTAAATATAGTATTTTGTTGTGACCTCATTATGTCCTGTGTCAGCCACTTCAGTTAACGTATTACACATTTTCCTGTTCTTTTAGCATATTGAGTACCGGCTGAAAGTATCACTGCCTTGTGATCTGGGAGCAGCTCTAACCGATGGTGTTGTTCTTTGCCATTTGGCCAATCATGTGCGGCCTCGCTCTGTCCCAAGCATCCATGTCCCCTCGCCAGCTGTAGTAAGTACATAATACTAAAAAGCACTGGCTATTCATGAGACCTATATTATGTACAATGGCAGGTATTATGTAGAATGCTAGGGATACAAATATGAGTAGTCCAGTCCTTGCCTTCCTGGGTCTCCTTCCTATGAGTGAAAAAATGGGCATGTAAACAATGATTCATAACTGTAATAAACATTACAAGAGAGGTATATAAGAGGTTGCTGTAGGAATACAAAAAGGGACCACTTAACTCTGCCTGAAGAGTTCAGGAAAGTCTGCCCAAAGGAGGTAAAATTTGAACAATAGAGTATAAGTAGGAATTTGCCAGCATAGGGGCACCTGCCTGGCTCTGTCAGTAGAGCATGCAACTCTTGATCTGCGGATCATGAGTTCAAGCTCCATTGCACATAGATATTGCTTTTAAAAAAACAGTGACTGAAATGATTATTTAAAAAAAAAAAAGAAATTTGCCAGCATAACAGGAGAGAAAGCATTCTGGTCATAATAAGCCTAGCTAGATTCAAAAGATGGAGCGGATCATGGTATATTCAAGGAACTCATAAGTTGCTTAGGATGATGATGCACAAAGTTGTAGGTATAAATGGTGGGAGATGTAGCTGAAGAGGTAAGCCAAGGGCCATGTGACAGTGGTGTTATGTGCTGTGTCAGATTTAGAGGTTTATCTTACTGTAGACAATGAAGAAACAAAGAATCTGAGGGGGAAAATATGATTATAATTGTAGTTTAGAATGAGGAATCTGTTTTGGGAGTGGAACTCACATGATCTAGTGACCAACGATGAGTGGAAAACGAGGATGCATTCAGGATGACTGGCAGATTTTCTTTCAGCTGCTGGTCAGATACAGAAGTCAGTGTCAGGATGGCAGCCCACAGAAGAAAGAACAAGTTTTTTCCCTTTCAAATTTTCATTATAAAAATTTCAAACTTTCAGAAAAGTTGGAAGAATAATACAAGGAACATTCTTTTTTTAAATGTTTTATTTATTTTTGAGGAGAGAGAGAGAGAGAGTGTGTGAAAAGAGGAAGGACACAGAGAGAGGGGGACACAGAATCTGAAGCAGGCTCCAGGCTCTGAGCTGTTAGCACAGAGCCCGACATGGGGCTTGAACTCACAAACTGTGAACTCATGATCTAAGCCAAAGTCGGATGTTCAACTGACTGAGCCACCCAGGCGTCTCTACAAGAACACTCTTAAAGCCTAGACCTGATGCTTATTTCATTTTATGGTGTTGCTTTGCCTATATTTGTGTGTATGTGGGTGTGTATTTGTGTTTTAATTGTAACTATTTAGTTGCAGATATTATGAAACTTTACTCTCTAAATATTTCAGAGAATTGTCCTAGGCCACCTTGCTCTTCTCTACAGCCTCTAGCCAATGACTCACATGGGGGCTGAGCCCCGCTGCCTCAAGATGGGAGGAGGTGTGATTCACACTCTGGTGGTTCTGTGGGATCAGGCTGAAACCAAGAAGGGGATATAATAGGCCACTAGCAGCCAGCCCAGACTAAGGGTAGAAGGTGAGGATGGAAGCACAGGCTAGCTGATGTGTCACTGGGGGAAGCACCAACAGCATCCATAATCTAGAGGCACATTTCCCTGGTTGTTCCAAAACTATCATTCATACCTGTGCTCTTTCCTTTCCCTGCACACAGTGCGTGCACACACACAAAGCCAGGATATAATGAAGGTTCCCACTGCATTTAATAGTTATTGTTGTGATACCCTCTTTTGATGATTCTAAATGGATACTGTTCTTCTTCTTTTTTTTTTTTTTAAGTTTATTAATTTTGAGAGAGAGCGAGAGACCGAGTGTGCATGTGCAAGCAGGGGAAGGATACAATGCCTGACACGGGGCTCGATCTCACAAACCGTGAGAGCATGACCTGAGCCAAAATCAAGAGTTGAATG
The DNA here is from genome assembly GCF_008692635.1 of Crocuta crocuta. Classification (NCBI taxonomy): domain Eukaryota; kingdom Metazoa; phylum Chordata; class Mammalia; order Carnivora; family Hyaenidae; genus Crocuta; species Crocuta crocuta. The sequence continues at coordinate 4,295,216 of NW_027530544.1, read as the reverse complement.
CTTAACTGACTGAGCCACCCAGGCGCCCTGGATACCGTCCATTTGTAACATGCTTAATATCGTCTAACCTTTCAAAAATCTTGACTCCATCTCATTTTCTGGTCATTTGTTATTATTTAGTAGGTACTTCCTTTTACAGATTCTTTACTCAAATTGCAGTTGTATCTGGGCCTATAGATGGCCACTTTGGGACATTCAACTTGCTGCCTCTCCAGATACAAATCATTTATCCCTCTCAAGGACTTTGTATTCTTCTAATTATAAAAGCTGCTTTGTTACCAAGTCCCAAGGATAATGATGTGTACTTATCCCCTCTAGCACATCCACAGATAAGCATGTTGCATTTACTTCTAGGGAAAATTGGCAGCCACTTTTACTCAGTGACCTCTGAAAACAGGCCTTCAGTTTTGTGCAGGAAAGGCAGAGAGGAACAGCACTACCAAAGTCCGCTGTGCTCTCAGAGACTTGAAAGACGTGGTTTTGGTCCTAAAGGTGGTGATTAAGAGAATAGGAATTGATGAACTGTTTGGCAACACCAGTAAGGAAAGGATTTATTCATGCTTTGCATTCTTCCCAGTTTCTGTCAGCCAGATTAAGGGAAAAAATTGTTTTAAGAATAATTTTTAAAAAGGACAAATCTGTCATTTTTCATTTCCAGGGGAGATACGTAGGAAGTAGCAAGCAGCTAATGCAGAAAGGGGAGTTTAAGAATAAGGGTGACTGAGGTTCTTTACCTTGATTACCAGAGCACAGTGCCTTTCATGTAAGAGTGTAAAATACATATAGAAAAAATAAAACTCTTTTACAAATACTTAACTGCCTAAAGAAATGAAACACATGGACCTTCTTATAGTCGAAGAAATATGGGTATAACGTAAGATGAGAGCGTTTAAAACTTGCTAGTGAAATCAACAACTCTGCATCGAGTACATATCAAGTGTGAGAACAAAAGGTACGGAGGGGAGTTTTAAGTGGTCCGATTTCTCAAGAACATAAATTCCTCTTTAAAAAAACAAAATCAGTGGTACCTGCATGGCAGTCAATTAAGCGTCTTACTCTTGCTTTCGGCTCAGGTCATGATCTCATGGTTGGGTGGGATTGAGCCCCAAGTTGGGCTCTAGGCTGACAGCATGGAGCCTGCTTGAAATTTTCTCTCTGTCTCTGCCCCTCTGTGTGTGCTCTCTGTCTTTCAAAATAAATAAATGTTTTTTAAAAAAATCAAAAGAGGTCTTCTTAGGACACCTGGGTAGCTCAGTCGGTTATACACTTGACTCCTGATTAGGTTCAGGACATGATCTCACAGTTTGTGAGATCAAGCCCTGCCTTGGGCTCTGTACTGACAGCGCAGTTTGGGGTTCTCTCTGTCCCTCTCTCTCTCTGCCTTCCCCTTCTCACTCTCTTGCTTGCTCTCTCAAAATAAATAAATAAACATTAAAACAAAGAAAAACATGTAAATGTTAAAACTTCCCAAACTATAACATTTGGGGGTAAAAAAATGAGCCAAACAGTTGAAAATTGTCCAGTGTTTTAATTAAAAGCAAAAAACCCAACACCACCAAAAATCCCTACTTTGAAATTGTGATAATGATTTTATGAATAAGTCAGTATTGTGTTAATGGGGTTTCTGTTATAGTACTAGATTTCAGTATAAATATTTATGTCTGTTTTTCTTTTCTATGGATTATTCTCCTTCATATTAGACTGTCGCTTCCCTTAATTTGTTCTTCTGACCATACAGAGAGCTTTGTAACTTACTTTCTTAGTAGAAGTTTTTTTGTGAGAATATAAAATTAAAGAATATAAAATTAAAGCCATATATAAATGAAAAACCATAGCAATTTCTTTATGGCTACATTAATTAAAACACGGTGATTTATTGTAATTTTTTGAGAACAGGCTAATTACAACTCCCCAAGTATATTACTTAAAAACACTTTCTTGATGTATTGTAAGAACTGTGATTTCTTTCACCCAATTCAAAAAATGACCCCTTAATGTAAGGAGAAGTCTTAAGTCCAAGCATTTCAGGCTAGATCAGGCACGTTCAGGGTGGCATAGCCGTAGGTTATCCACACATTTCAAAAGAAAGCCAGAAAGGCATGTGTGTTTCTAAGCATTAAGTTATAATTCATCTTCCGTTGTTATTTTTGGAGATCAGTGATGTTTGATAAACTGCTGTTTGGTTGTTTAATAGGCAGAGGTGTTACGGGTACAGTTTACATTCTTAGAAGTGCACTAGCAAATTGTATCAAAAATGATTACAAATATTGTAATATGACAACTCATATCACCAAAGAACCATGTCACCAAGGTAGATAACCTTTAAAAATTCTGAATCATTTCAAATTTCAGAGTAGTGAAGTTGTTTATTCCTTATTTCTTTAGGTATAGGACATACTCTTGTTGAAATTATCTTCTGCAAAACTTATATAATATTTCTATTCAGATCAGGTTGTTCATTAAAGAATTAGAACAGGTTGTGCACAGCTACCTCAACCCGTATGTTATGTCATCCAAATTCTAGCAAAGCTTTTGGGAATAGTAGGTTCTCTGAGATTTGACTTAAGGCAAAATCATAAGTCCTTCTGCACTCGAATGATAGGGAATCTACCCCAGGAGTCCTTTTGACTAGCCATTCTGTTGGACACATAGAGGCAGGGATTTGTATGTAGCCTGGGATCAAGCACTTTTAGGGCTTCATGAGCTCCCTAATTTGCATGCATGTGTATTCTTCTCAAGGATAGATTCACAACTTTCATCAGACTGTGAGGTGTTTGATCCCAATTTTGAAACATTGACCTACATCCCTGGAATTGAGATAATGCTAAAGGAAGAAATGACTGGGCAGAGAGCTTATTGATTGTTCCTCATTCCTCTACGCCTTCATCAGTCAGAACGCTGCTCTCTACAGGGGGAGTCTCAAAGGAAGTTTTCTACTTCCCATCCCTCTCTCCCTCTCCCCCATCCCCACAAACACAGACATGTTCTATGTCTGAAGATGCTAGTAGCCTTCATGGAGGTAATGTTGAGTTAGTCTCCGTGATCACTATTCTGACTGAGCCTTTTGTTTTCCTTTTTTCTGAGATGGTGGTGATTCTTGAACCAGTTTTAACTTGGCGACATGACCTCCATCCTTTTAGCCTTTCTTTTGCATAGAAACCAAGTTGTTTTTCTACCTATGCTTTCAGACCTACTTCACTCTCCACTCCATAGATATTGGCATCTGAATGGTGAAGTTTCAGAAATGTAGGGGGTCCTTCTTCTATAGAATGAAATGCCCAATTCTTTTCTTTTGTAGAGTTCATGGGGCCCTGTGAACACACCCCCAGCCTTCTCTCCCAGACTCAGATCAAGATCCTTATTTGCTTAGCTAATGTCCCTTGGTAATAAAGCTAATTACATTGTTTCTACTTCCATTTTTACAGGCAGACAGGGAAGCTGGTATAGGGAGAGAGAATTTCTAGCCAACGAAAAATTCTCCAAAGTGCAAAGCAGTTGTCTTGTATTTTCTTTATTTGCCCAACTTCCCTTAAAGTTAAGCCCTTGTTGTGATAGTTTCACCACAGTGACTTTTCCTTGTGCCTCAGTTCACCTTACCTCCCTCTTTAGCCGGGAGTTAAGAAGACCACATCATCACTTGTGCAGTGAATACCCTGCTCTTACTCATGTAAAAAGTAGAAGAGAATGAAGGAGCCCAGGCCCAGTGTAAATTAGCCAATATGAACCCCCATTGCTGTTTTCCTCCTTCTGTTAAGTAGATCCTGATTCTACCATTTGTTTCACTCTTCAAAAAATTTTTTTAATTTTTTTTAATGTTTGTTGATTTTTGAGAGAGACAGACTGCAAGTAGGGGAGGGGCAGAGAGAGAGACACACAGAATCTGAGGCATACTCCAGGCTCTGAGCTGTCAGCACAGAGCCTGACGCAGGCTTGAACTCATGATGTGAGATCATGACCTGACCCAAAGTCTGACACTTAACTGACTGAGCCATCCAGACACCCCCCAAAAAAACAAACTTTTTTACTTCAATGATAGAAGAACTTGGCATAGGAAAGAATGGGTGCTTTCCTAGAAACCTAATGCCTGTCGTCCTTTTGGACCTTTTTGTAAGTTTTTTTATTTGAAAATTAAAAATTATTATTGAGGTGCCTGGCTGGCTCAGGTTGGTAGAGCTTATGACTCTTGATCTCGGGGTTGTGAATTCAGACCTCCACATTGGGTCTACATAGAGATTACTTAAAAAAATAAAATATTTTAAAAAAATTATCTTCCTTTCATCCCACATTTTTTATAATAAAGCCAATACTAGCCCTTGCTACCTCTGACAGATTTAGTTTATAATACTTCCTTCAAACACTATTAATGTATTTATCATATTTCCTCTTTTCATGATATAGTATCATATTCCATCTTCGAAGAAAATCCAGGTAACCTTCCAGAAAAGCTTTGTGTCCTAGAGATGGTTAAAGCTTCCATCTGCTTAGCTATGTGAAAACTCAGTAAAGGCAGAGCTTGTGTAGACATTTGGCTTCCGTGCCTGATGTGCAGACATGGGAAACGAGTCAACAAATTCGAACACTTGAGTTTGTTAATCTTCCCAGGAAATGGAATTCATATCTCTTTCTTACATTATAACCTTTAGGTGAAAAACTTTTTCACAATTTTAGGTCATGTGATACAACTCTGTTTTTAGTCATTAAGAGGTCTGTTCAGAAAAACAAGCTTACTAATTAGAAATTAGGGAAATCTCCTCTGGGAAATGTTCATCCTTCAGGAAACAGGTTCTTTAATCCAATCTTTTAAAATAGAAATGTTTGGGGCACCTGGGTGGCTCAGTCGGTTAAGTGTCTGACTCTTGATTTTGGCTCAGGTCATGGTCTCACAGTTCAGGAGTTCAAGCTCCTCATCGGATTCTATATTGCTGAGCCTCCTTAGGATTTCTCTCTCTCTTTTTCTCTTTCTCTCTCTCTCTCTCTCTCTCTGTCTCCCTCAGGATTCTCTCTCTGCCCCTCTCCTATTTGTATTCTCTCTTTCAGAATAAATAAAATTTTAAGAAATAATGAAATACAAATGTTTTAAAAATTTCAGGTGAATTTGATATTGAATAGAGACATGCTGCATCAATAACATATTTATGAGCAAAAGCTGTTGATTCTTTAAAATTCTTCTTTTAGGGACACCTGAGTGGCTCAGTCTGTTAAGCGTCCAANGTGTTCCCCCCTCCCTCTCTCTGCCCACCCCCCCCCCCAAAGAAACATAAAAAATCTATATTTTTAATAAAATTATCTTATTTTATAAAGACTGCAAGAAAATGAACCAAAATGTTGACTGTGATTGTATTTGAATGTTGAGGTTGTGGGTAATTTCCTTCCTATTCCTACACATTTTCTTTACTGTGTATTATTTTAAAATGGAAAAAAATTTAAACTATCCCCCTAAAATTTCTCTGTATTTAGCACTTGCCTTACAAAACTCAAAGTAAAATGTCTAAAGTACAGAGTAGCCAACTGTGGTCCAAGCCCAACACCTCTTTTTGTAAATGAAGTTTTACTGGAACACCTATTTGCTTGTCTACGGTTGTTTTCAAGCTCTTAGCAGATCGTATGGCCATAAAGACTAACAGCTTTATTATCTGATCCTTTAAGGAAATTTGTTGACCTTATGGACCAGAGTGCTGAATTGACAAAGGAATTGTGACAAGAGGATTTTTAAAATAATAAATTTTGAAAACTTCAGTAGTAACACCACATTTTCCTTCCTTTGTAGCCTAAATTAACAATGGCAAAATGCAGGCGGAATGTGGAGAATTTCCTAGAAGCTTGCAGAAAAATTGGTGTACCTCAGGTAATAAATTTATCATTTTTTATGTTGCCTAGATGATGCTGCCAGTTCCCCATCTCAGACTTCAGTATTATTTTTCTAAAAGTTTTCAGAAATGTCAGGATCTAAAATCTTAGAGGACTAGCCCTGAACCAAGTTGATGACTGCTGACGAGATTTTGTGTTACTAGAGTCAGTCAGTCTGCTTCTGAGCAGTTTTCCTTAATTATTTTCAAGGACCAAGCAAAAAAATAATACACATAGAAATTTAAATTTATGGTAATAAGTCATGTTAAGTAATCAAAATCGATACTCTGCTGTTTTCCTAAACACTCCTACTTGCTGTTGGACTTGTATACATCTTTGCCCATAAGAGTCTATACTTAAGAGTGAGTGCATCTCAGACTGAGAAGGCTTCAGTTGGTTTCAGGTTTTTAACACTTACTTGAATACTTTTTTAAAATGTTTATTTTGAAATAATTTTAGACTTAGAAAAATGTTGCAAAAATAGCACAGAGAGTTACTGTGTACACTTCACCTGTACTGTTAACATCTATATAAACATCGTGGGTCATCCAGACTAACAAACACTGAGACAGTGCTGTTAACCGGCCTGGTTCTGTTTTCACTGGTTTTTCCACTAAGCTTTAATACTTTGGAATGTAGCACACAAGAGGCTGTTTCTAGGCATTTGTCCTGCTCTTGAGATTTACGGTCTCCAGGTTCCTCAGCGACAGCCCTTTAGTGGTACAAATAGGTAAACTCTACAGATTTTAATTAAGATGTAAATTAAGAGACATGAACGTCATACATTTTTTTATTCAGTTACCCTTTTAAAAACAATTATGTTAGACCGACTAAGCATGGTACTCTTAGAAACTACTATACTTAATGACATGAGACCTACATACATTTAAAGAAATAACCAGCTTGGTACTGTTTAATTTTTTTTTTCCCCCATTAACCATCACCCTTGAAGTTCCTGTCATCATATCTGCTGTCCAACCTTCAAGAAGAAAATCATGACTCTTTTCTATCACTTTCTTAATTAGCAGTCAGAGCCCCAGGATTGGCTCTCGACTCAACTCCTGTGTTTCTCTAGAACTTAAGCCCTCTGTCCTAACAGCTGTCACAACAGTGACTCTCTCTTCACCTGACCCCCATTCCACTCTTCGTCACCTTGAGTTGAGGCGGCCACAGCACCACTTGTCCAGTGGGCGGCCTTCTCCCTCAGCTCCTGTATGTGTTGCAGAGGGGAAGAGAAAGAGGCTAGCGCCGTAGAGCATCTGCGTTGGCTGGAGTCCGTTCCCATGATGGTTTTTCCCCTTTGATTAAGTAGACTGGAATTCACTAGTTATTTTTCACTGTTTTCTTTTGTGGCTTTTTTTAAAAATCTGAGTTCTAAAAAGAACTAAAATTTACATTTTTGGTAGTTAGCAAGGACCTTATTTTGTTCCTATGTCAAATGAAAGCAGATTTTTCATTTTTACATCATATTGTTTTCTAAAGACTCATCATCTCTTTTAGAACAAGCCATTTTTAAACATAGTAACAGAGCATCAGTAGGGTTTCTAAGCAAATAGCATGCATTTTCTTCATATTAATAAGCAGGTTCTAATATTTGTATAAGCACACTAACGGTCAGTGCCACCTTCTGCCTGTTGAAGACGCTTCTGCCTGATCACCACACTACACAGGCATGCCCGGGACCTGCCCCGACGCCGCAGCACAGGTCTTGGAACAAAGAATGCGGCGTGGGTTAGTGCAGGGAATGGGAACCAGAGACAGGAGAAGAGTAACGAAAAAGAGGCACTACATACCCAAAGAGAAGAGCGCTAGAAACATCCCCAAATAGCAAGACATGTTTGCAGACTTGGCCTACATCAGACCTGCTGCAAGTGCTGTTTACCAGCTTTACACTCATTGTTCCTATACTCTGGGCTTTAGAGAATGACCTGTGTCTCAGATTTAAAGTTCATACACTAAAATTCTTCCAGAATGTATTGCCAACAGTTAGCAAAATACAGTCTGCCTTAAAATGTGCATTTAATTCAGCACTTGCCAACCAGTGGGTAACAATATTTATCGTGGGCCAGCCTGTCCCTACCAGTGCTGTCCTGTTTGAAGGCAGGAGACAAAAATACATGTTTAAAAGACTAGGTATTTTTCCAGGGTGGTTAGATTGAGGTTCCGGACACATCCTTCCTCCCTCTCGGTCTCTCCCACCCGAAAGAGGAAGTGGACAATCCCGAAGGCCACCTCTTCCTCTCCCTTTCTGCCTTCTACCCGAGTGTCTACCACCACCACTACCACTTTGAGACAGGTTCCTGTTATGATGCCACTTCTGCTAAAAAGTTAGTCATTTGCTTAGAACGAAGTGAAGGAAAATGAATACATACATAAACTCATAGGTTCAAATTAACCTTCTCAGGTCCCTCTGCCCCAGGAGGAAACCTCCTCCTCTCCACTATGTTCTCCCCTATGTCTAGGCTTTCTGATCTTTACCTAAATACCCCTACTTCTGTTTGACTTGTAATATAATGCCACTTTTAAAAATGTATAACATGAAACTTAATATTGCAAACAGGGGTCAGATTTTATGTCCAGAGAATATGTATCAAGGTGAACAGTTCCCTTCTCAGTGTAACTTTTGAAGGGTTTATGAGTTCTGAATGAAACACTAAAGAATAAGGTGACTCTTGAAAACCTCTGTTGAGGCTGGGCATGTGGGTATTCTCTTTACTATACTTTTATTAAGTATGTTATCTTCAGAAAACTATAATGGGCGATAAAAATGTCTGTTTGAGTCCAGTATCTTATGTCCTAGAATTACTATATGTTATGTGTTAAAGAATATTTTCCTGTTCTCCAGTCCCAATTGTGTTTTTATTTACTTACCTGATTTCTTCATCTATGAGCTGGAGGGTCTGGCCCCTTCCCACTCTTGATTCATGTTGTACATATTAGTAACTTGGACTTGGTGAAGATGGAAGGAATACTGACGTGATTTTGAGAGGAGTACCGAATCAGTCAGTACACCTGGCTTCCAGGTAGTAAGTTTCCCCGATTATTAGGCTCTCCTCATTCTTCAGCCCTCCTTGATTTACCTAGCTTTCTATGAACACACTTCCCTCTCCTCAGCCTACATGCAGGTTTGGTCCTGCTTTCTGGCCCATTCTTTTTTTTTGTCAATAGGGAAGAATGAGTCTGGAAAGAGGTTGCCTGGCACAGACGTCACCACTTGTAGGCCTGATAACCCTGAGCCGTCACCCAGTTCTGTTCAGTTTCCTGAGTGTTCGTACTGGTCACCAACAAGTCCATTTTATTCTGCTGTTTAGGAGTGGAAGCAAGCTCAGCACAAAGAGGAGTCTTTGTGGTTTTGGGGTTTTTTAGCATTTTATTTTTATTCATAAAAAAAAAATGTTACTAGGATGTGTTTCTGTGAGTATGACTGAGATGATCATATTAAATTCTATACTGAAATCTGTATTTCTGATCCACTGACTTTGTTTTTCTGTTTTCCTTTCCTGCTCACACTTTGGACAGGACAATCTTTGTTCCCCTTCTGACATCCTTCAGCTAAACCTCAGCGTTAAAAGAACTGTTGAAACACTACTTTCTCTTGGGGCACATTCAGAAGAATCCAGTTTTGTCTCTCTGTCTATCCAGCTTTTGGGTTTTGTGGCATTTTATTGTACTTTAATGTTAACTCTCTGTCTGCTTTATTACGGGATCTTCCCCCTCTAGCTGAACGATTGCACTCCAGTGATTTTCCACCTCATTCCTGTGCTTGGTAAAGGAGGTTTGTTTCTTGCTACAAAGTATTTACCTATGTGGTTTTTTTTTTTTTTCCTGGCTATCAAAGAGCTAACCAATAAAGCAGATAAATCCTGTCCCCCATATGTCCAGATGAACAGCCCATCACATTAGTAAGCATTGATGATGATTGCTAACAGCAAAAGACCAGCATTTTTCTCATGGTCATTTGTCCATTCTCCTGGCCTATGGGCTTTTTCCTCTTATCTCAGGTGCCGAGGTGCCTCTGATACAATCCTGCGCCTATTCTTAGAATAAGACTTAGAATATGATATGACATAATGAAATTCCCATGTGGCCGTTTTTCCGCCATTTTCAACAACTGCTCATAAAGAATATAGTTGTACCCTTTCCAGCTGAGGAGGCAGCTGGTCACTAAGATCTCTGCATTGAGCTGTGCCCTGAAATCCTGGGATCTCCCTGTATTGTGAGGCACGGGTCCATGTAAGCATTTGCTGTCTACACATCTGGAAGCACTGGCCATTTGGTCTTAATAATTTTAATTTGATCTGAATGTTCAGTCCAAAACTCAGGTAGGTTCCTTAGATCGCTATTCTGAGCCCAGTATGTACTTTTAAAATAGCCCACAACAAGCAGATGGTCTGGAGCTGACCTTCCAGGAATAGGCACCTGTCCATACTTACTGTTTTTTTATCAATGAACTGATTTTCACCTCTAAAACCCTATTTATAATTTAAAATTGGAATTTATGTAATTTCAGTATACTTGAATCATCTTATTAGGTGAACTTGTATTGAATTAGGCTGTTCAGGAGCTTGTATGTGAACAGTAGGAGCAGGTAAAGTATCAGGCAGTGGTCTCTGTTCTGTACCCAAGGCAGGGAGTATTGTCATCTTCACGATGTTCTAAGTATGTGAGCTGCTGGCCCTGGTGCTTGAAACGACTTCATGGATGCATTCAGATTCTAGTTCTCATAAATAGGGTTTCTGAACATTCAGGAATCTGCTGAACTAAAATATGAAGGGGAATTGCAGGGAACAGAACACCTTGTTGTAGAAGTCAGCCTGAGGGTGCGATTGTTTTGGCTTTCTTCCATGTTAAGTGGGACCATTCTTTAACACATTAAAAAACTGTGTGCAGTTAATGCTGAAACATTGACCTGATGTTTGAAACTGTGTTGGAAACCAGTTTTATACAATAGTAGGGCCTTCCAGAGTTTGGAAGGTTTGCTTTGTTCTGTTTTTAAGATGTCTCAGAGTCAAAGACCATTTGGTTTTGTGGAGTTTTGTCCCTTTAGAAGATACAACACGTGGTCTTGTGTGTGGCTTGGGGGGAGTAGCTGTACATTCTCTTCAGAGCACACGGCGTTCCCTCCAAGCCGCTGGCAGGTAAAGGTGCATCTGGAAAGTATAAGGCTCTGAGGGAATGTCTAAACCACACGCGGTGCGGGGCACTATGGAGGTGGGACCAGGGAATTGGCCTCGGAGAAAATATGCTTCCCCAAGAGCAAAACACCCTGCAGGTTCATTTTAGAATAGTTCATCTGTATTGGCAGTGGTACGCAAAGTATTTATACTGAGTTGCTAGTTTTATAAGGTCAAATGATTGCAGTTACCTTGTTTTATCAAGATAAGTATTAAAGTTTTAAGAAGCACAAGTACCAATAACTGTTCAAAATAAATGTTATATTTTTATTGCAACTAATTTTGTAAAACTTCCTAATAATACAGTAAGTGCCATTGAAAAGTCCAGTTATCTTTTTTAATAAGTGTATGTAGTCTCCTTTTTAGTGGGACCAGAATTCTTTCTGTCCTTTCTGAGAGCAGTGTCTGTTTTTCTGAATATTTAATCTTAAAAGAAACACCAATGGCAGGTGTTATCCTTAAACTCTGCCTTTTTCTTTCTCAAGGCTTAACCAGACATTAATGAGGCAAACCCCATACAAGTTAACTTCCTTAAGCAAACGTATACTTTTCAAATATATGATGATTAAGGTATTCCTGACTAAACTCACATCATAGCTCTCCAGCATAATTTAATCCATTAAATGCAAGGATATGAAATACTCCCATTTATTCTATAACTGGTGGGCATCCTTCCTGCAGGCAGTCTGGCTTCTGGCCGGAAACCATCTTGCCTTCCCATGGTGTGTGATTTCCAGCACATTCTCTCCCCCAATGTCCTGTCTGTCAGGCTTGAGCCATCTGCTAACTTGGAACTGCTTTTCCATTTTCCCTGCGTCATTTTACTGATCTGCATTGCTCTTTTATGTATCGATGATGAAGGGTGTTGCATTTACTCCAGAGTATTCTGTTATCCTCTGTTGTATATAGAAGTGTATGTAACTGGGCCTCATTCCAGTTTTCAGAATGGCCCGTTTGTACTTCTAGTTGTTTCAATAAAGTGGCGGTGGTCAAGGTACCATCTCTGTGTAACTCCTGTTAACAGAGGCCAGTTCCCCAGGTACTGATTCTTCATATCTCAGGACTGTTATGAGGGAGAGAAGAGGTGCTTATTTTTTCTTTTTAGTTTGTTGATGTTCATCCTGTTTTCTCTTTTGTTTGTTTTTATGTTACGTCGTCCCATTTCAGGAGCAATTATGTTTGCCTCTCCACATTTTAGAAGAGAAAGGTTTGAGCCAGGTTGCGGTGACGGTCCAGGCTCTCCTGGCACTTGCCCCCCCCAAGCAGCAGCACCCATCATCTGCTGTGTAAGGACCCCCAGCGCCTGGGCACTGGCCTGGCCAAACCGGAGCAGGACGCGATTGCTGCTGCCATCCATCTGCTTAAACAGAGCTCTTAAGTGTTCTTAAAAGGGACTGTTTCCATGATTCCTAACAGGAATATTTTGCTTCATTCCTCCATTTTAGGGGAGGTTATATTCGTTTCCATTGAACTGTTTAGGAAGACACGGTTGGTTTTCACAAATGAAACTTAATTCTGTCATTACTGAGAACCCAACACTGAAGACTAAACTGGCTGTGCTTTCCCAGAGAGTAGGCTTGTTTCACATACCAGAGAGACTATTTAGCTCTCCTGAAAGCACAGACCTGCTATAACCTCTACCTGTTTCCGGTTTCTGGAGTCCTCTGGTTTCCCAAACTGGTTGTTCATTAGAATCTCCTGGACCATTTGTTAAAATGCAGAGTCTCATTTGGTCAGTCTAAAGCGAGGCCTGGGTATCTGCATTTTCAACAGTTGGGGTAGAGACCACAGTCTCAAGGCTAGGTGTTTGTATGATATGGGGAATAATGACTCCACTCTCAGCCACATTTAAAATCAAAAGCTGTATTATGATTATTTAGACTGTATGTGAAAGGCAAAACAAAAATAACAGAATTGGGGTTTTTGGACAATACTTATGTCCAGGCAAAACACATATAATGTAGAAGGCCTAGATTTTTGTGTAGTAAAACCTTTTGAGAGAGGTAAGTTCTATATAAGGCCAGAGTTGAAGCCCTCCCCCCCCCCACCTCCCCCAAACCCAGGCTGGCCACCACCAGCTAAAGCTTGCTTCTGTGTGACATCCTGCTATTATCTACACATTATAAACAAGCACTCTCCACACAGATTCTAAATCCTTAGGCTGGTAACATGCACTACTCACCATTTGCATTGAGCCCTCCCTTCTACTCCTCCCAACGCTGCTCCCGGGACACCTGGGTCTGCACATACCTTCCACTCACAGCAGAATACACTTCCAGCTCCCTGATTAATGGAAGATTAGGAAAAACAGAGTCCAAGAAATAAAGGAAAAGCCAAGTTTCTTAATTTCTTTTCAGGTAATAGCCAGTTTCCGTACCTGAATCAAACCACTGTGGCATCTTAAAACAGCGTGCTGTGTATCTAGGTCATCTAACTCTACCACTAGTGCCTTCTTCACTCAATCATGGACCAAGTAAAAGGGCCCAGGGGCTCATGTAACACAAAGCCGGGAGCCTTTGTTCAAGTTTAAGCCACTAGGTTCTTTCTTACCCTGTATTTTGAGCCCCTTTTAGATGTCAGCATATCTTTTGGTATGCACTGCCTTTATAAACCAGGTAAATAGACTAAGTGAAGATACTAGTTATCCAGGGTGAATTGTTCTGAATTTTCTTTACCAATGCATGCATTTGAGCAAAATGTGTTCTATCATATGAATGCAGCATCTAAAAGTAACTGGGTAAAATCATGTGGAGTATCTGGTCAAAATAACGTTTTTCCCCCGTTCTCACAGGGAAACAAATTCAGCAGAACATTACCAATTTGTCTGAGTTTAAAATTAAACCTCTGAGCTCAAAACCCAGTCCTTCACTGTCCTTACAGAACAAAAGCAATATGTCTTTTAAGTGTTTAGAGCCAGACTCCATTATAGTTACAGTTCCAATTGAGCGGTCTGTTTGGAAAAACTTGTTTAGAATTTGTGTGCATTTTTAAACTATGGGTATTTCCCCTTCTCATCAACATTAAATCTCAGTACAATCTCTAAATAATAGTCATTTGAAACTCAGCAAAGAACAGGACTGTTTTGTCACCTACCATGCAAGGAATAACTCCAGAAGACATACATAATACAACATTTGGGACATTTGCAACTAATTATCCCATAGGAATAAACGGAAATTTCCACTTATTTCATATTTCACACATAATGTGAAACCTAATATTTTTATCAAACTAATTCAAATTTATATTTGAATTGCTAGAAAAAAGTTGTATACAGTTTTGCTTGATAATGAAAGAAAAATATCAAGCACATTGAACGTTTTTCTTTGTCAAGATGCAAAAACATTCATGATGTTTTGGTTGGAAAATTTTTGTGTTCAGTGTTTTGTATGTATTTTTAAAAAAATGGAAAGAAAATTTCACATTTAGCCTTGCTAGACTGCAGTGTAGGATGAAGACGATGTTGTAGCGATTCTACCTGACTGTTTATGAGCTTCCTACTGAAGCAGTGATCGGCCCCGTGCTGAAGTGTGAACGGCGAAAAGGCTAGGTGCCCACCCACCAGGGCCCCTGCCAGCTACGGAGACTGTAAGTCAGCTGGTTCTCTGGAGACAGCTCATGGGCGGGGGGGCCTTTGTATTTGGCTAGAACAGAGTTGGGGGGGCTTCTTAGCAGGTCACTTTCTTTAATAGGTTTTTAAAACACAGCCTTACAGCTAATTGAGGAGTCTGATTTCTCTTACTTTCTACAGCTCAGCAGTGACTAATGATGTGTGACTGTGCTGATGAGTATGATGAATTTTAACAACTAAGCGCTTAAAATGGTTATAGAAATGAAGGAAAACATGGATATTTAGAACCCTTTTTATAGAAGTGTTGCAGTGAGATGGTTTACAGCAGATTTCATTTTATTTCTGAAAATGTTGTAAACATGTAATTAGTAAAAGATTTTGTAAAACATTGTCCTATATTTGTATGTCTGTAAATATAATGCATAAGTTCTAAGTATAAATATGTCAATATCATGTATGCTATTTTAAATTGCCTGTATGCCACCTTACACGTTGACATTAAAATAAAAGCCAACACTTCAGTAGCGTGAAATAAAGGCTGATTTGAAAATGTTCATACCTAAAGCATGATTTCCTTGGCAAAAATGAAAGGTTATTTAATTCCCTGAAGGAACATCAGTAGAAACTGGGTCCTCATAACAGCCCCTTGAGGTCAGTGTTTTAAATTACTTTAAGGAAATACAGATATCAGTATTGCCCTATATTTGGAATTACATTTAAGGTTTAATTCATGAAACAATGCATGTAACACATTTGGATACTTTTCACTCAGAAATTACCAACTGTGCTGTAGGGAAAGCTCTAGTATCCCAAGACATTTTATTTGGATTATCTTTACTGTTTTAGTCTTAATATCCTGCAGGGTGAGAATTGTTGAGGGAACAAAGCACACGTAGACCCTGGTGTCTCCTTGATCAAAAATCTCTCCAACCTCATCTTCCCCTGGGGCCTGTGTCCCCACTTGTACTGGGTGTGGGCTGTACATCCTAACATCTCTTATCTGTTTATTCTAATGGATTATTTTTTTAAATTTATAATTGATATCCCTACCTATCTCCCAGAAAAGGAGCTGAAGCAGCTTACAGTAAGATATATATTCCATGCCACCGCCACCCCAACAAAAACACTAAAGTGATAACAAATCTAAAAGGCAGGAAGGAGCCAACCTAGGGAACTTCATTGTGTCTATATTATGCTAGACACTATATAAGCATCATTTTGGAATTCTGACTGAACACTTCACTTTTGCTCATAGAGAGATTTTTCACTTTCGACAAATGATAAGAATCAGAAATTACAGAAATTACTGAAGTTTTAATGCATCACCATAACTAAGCCCATGAACCTTTTTCTAAGAAAGAGCAAGAAGAATCTTTACAAGGCTCCTAGAAATACTTCCCACCAAAAGTTCCTCAAAAGAAACCCCAAGTTGATGGTGTACCCCTAATTCAGGGTTTGCAAACTAATACAACAGGCAAAATGAAAACACCAGGGAACACCTGGAAATGTCCAAATAAGAAAATAACCTGTAGATGAGTTCTCTGTGCTGGTAAAATGTTTCCTCCTCCCTTCAAGTCTGCCTTTCCATCTCCAGAATACCAGAGGAAAAGGCAAGAGAATGTCACTTTTTCTTGCCTCTCCGCTTGTCCTTGTCTTTGCCTTTACCTTTGGAATCCTTGCTGTCATCTTTGTCCTTAGGCATCTTGAAACCACCAAGTTCCCTCCGTACCATAGTGCCTCGCCACCAGGCCTGGAGCTGGAAGAGAAAGGGAGAGTGAGTACGATTTATAGTATGCCTGACAAGCTGCATCCTTTCTGCAGAAGGGAGTGGCTTTTTTCCTAAAGTGACTTCTGAAGAATGATGTCTGTCTGAAACATGGAAGTGGCCACGCATGCGCTCCCTGCAGCGGTGCTGCCCTGCTGTGCGGGACCCAGAGCTGCAGCCACAGAACCTAGAGTAAAGTTCTCAAGGACTAAAAATAAAGAAAAGGAATCTGATAAGGCCAGTCTTTCCTTTTCACTTACAAACCTGACTCCCTTGTACTGCTTCTCTTTATGATTCCCCACATCTAAACCATTTGCTCCAGCAGGGACGTTAGTTAGCTGGGACACAGGCAGAAGTAAGCATTCCATCAAAAATGTGCAGATAACTTAGACTGCTTCACTAGGCTTCCTGGTGCATTTCTTGGCTTTAATGATTGATTAAAGGATCAGTACTCCTCTTGCAAAAAGGATCTCAATAGCTCCCTTGAATATCTTAGTCCTAGACAACTGTTCTGAATATAGTCTGCACTCCTTTAAAATCAGACTAAGCCCTAAAAACCAGGAGCACATTCATTAGTGAAAACAAAAGTGGTCTTCAGCTAGTCTTTACATTTATGCTCTAAAATCAAGGAATCCTGCCAAATAGAAAAATACCATAAAAGCTCAATAAATCCTTGCTAACTGTACATCTGAGTCTCTCCTAATGCAAAGCTCATATCTGGGTTTGGATGCCTGGTTCTGAATGTACTTTAAAGCTTACTTTCTTAATCTACCCCATAACAGACATCACAGACTACTGTTTACACACTGTAGGCTCTCAGCAGACACTCTGCTTTCAGAGAGCAGGGTAATCCTCTCAACAACATTTTGGGTCCAGCTGATGTTATTTCTGCTTGAAAATATTTCCCAGAATCTGACCTACCAGTTTCAACATCACTAATATTCATGAGTTCATATAAAACTAAATGTTATGGGGCACCACCTGGGTGGCTCAGCCAGTTAAGTGTCTGACTTTGCTCAGACCATGATCTCATGGTTCTTGGGTTCGAGCCCCACGTGGGGCTCTATGCTGACATCTCAGAGCCTGGAGCCTGTTTTGGATTCTGTCTCCCTCTCCCTCTGTCCCTCCCCCGCTTGTGCTCTCTCAAAAATAAACATTAAAAAAAAAAAGCAAAACTAAATGTAAATGTTTTTTTTTCTTCCCCTAAACTCTTTATTCCCTACAACTTTTTGAAAATAGCTCATCAGGACCTAGAAGATAGGCTGAGCTCATTTCTATAAATAGGATTATAAGGAGCTCCTCCAGGGGCACCTGGCTGGCTCAATCTGTAAAGCATGTGACTCTTGATCTGGAGGTCTTGAAGTTCAAGCCCCATATTGGAGGTAGAGTTTATTTGAAAAAAATAAATTAAAAAAAATAAAAAGATGCTCCTCCAAGAGCTGTTTCAATTATAAGTAGTATTCTTAAATTTGACCTCTGGGCACAAGTTCTAGGTTCTGCTTCCCCGGCTAACCACCACTTTCCTTCTGGATTAAGAGGGGGGGCATGTTAACTCTCTCCCTGCACTGAGGACTGTAGGCAGATTCCAGGAATAACAAAAAGCCATGCTTCCTTACAGATGTCCTGTCCATGCTTCATAACAAATGAGAGATACATTATGTTCCTCAATGTTAGGCCAGCTATCGGATTAAAGGTGCCCCAAAATGTCAGTTCTGGCTTTCTACCTTTATGATGCTCCTTAATTCCAAGTCATCCTGTTCTATCTTCTTCCTTGTCTTCTCCTTTTCTATCCGATCTTCAATGATGATCTGTTCAAACTCCCTTATCTATAAAAGTAGACATTAATCCTAGGTTATAAGACTGTCTTGGCAAGGTGTGGCCCAGCCAGCCCTGCACTTTTAATATAAAATTTGAACATAAAGCATGCCAAGTCTAAAGATAAAACTTACTGGATTCCTATATTGTAAATATTCATATATTAACTTTGTAATTGTCCCCCACAGGTTTTTCACTTTAATAATTCAAATTTGCATAAAATCTTGCATAAAAATGAAATACTAATTTGATGTGTGATTAGTGGCCTCAAAATAATGTAATTTGTTTTAACGCCTAGAATGTATGCATAAAAATAGCAGCAGCCATCTTTTAAGAGAGAAATTTGGGAGGGGCGCCTGGGTGGCTTAGTTGAGCGTCCAACTTCAGCTCAGGTTGTGATCTCACGGTTCAGGAGTTCGAGCCCCACATTGGGCTCTGCGTTGACAGCTCAGAGCCTGGAGCCTACTTCAGATTCTGTGTCTTCCTCTCTCTGACCCTCACCCACTTGCATTCTGTTTCTCTGTATGTCTCAAAAGGAAACATTTAAAATTAAAAAATAAAAGAGAAACTCAGGAAGTTTTATGTTTATTCAATGATGAAACCATAATCAGAAGCTTTTTAAAAATCATAATTTAGGGGTGCCTGGGTGACGGTTGGGCATCCAACTTCGGCTCAGGTCATGATCTCACAGTTCGTGGGTTCGAGCCCCTCGTTGGGCTCTGTGCTGATAGCTCAGAGCCTGGAGCCACCTTTGGATTCTGTGTCTCCCCTTCTTTCATGACTCTGGCTCACACCCTATCTCTCTCTCTCACAAATAAAAAAACATTAAAAAAATTTTTTTTAATCATAATTTACAGATTAGCTTCAGAGACCATAAAGTAGAAATACTAATAGTATCCATCTCAAGAGGTTGTTGTGAGGATTAAATAGGTTATAAATGCGAAATACTAGTAAAGTGCCTGGGACAGAGCAAGCACCATGCAAGTGTTGGCTGCTGCTATCACTGTCCCCATCGTCATCATCACAGGACAGAATCTCAGTGAATTATAGGCACACCTCCACTTTGTCACCAGGAACAGCAGGACCCGCCTACTGTAGCTCAGCTACCACCTACCCCTTGGTGCTCAGCCGTATTACACTACTGAGACTGTTTCCTTACTGTTTTTGCAAGGTCTTGAAGATGTGCCAAGTCACTGGCCTTAGCAGATTTGAGAGTATTTAGTT
Source organism: Crocuta crocuta (assembly GCF_008692635.1). Classification (NCBI taxonomy): domain Eukaryota; kingdom Metazoa; phylum Chordata; class Mammalia; order Carnivora; family Hyaenidae; genus Crocuta; species Crocuta crocuta. The sequence continues at coordinate 4,275,820 of NW_027530544.1, read as the reverse complement.
CATTCTGTTTCATTTCTGTGTCCTTATCAAATTTCTCCATCCAGAACTCTAGCTTCTCTTCAAGTTTCTGTTTGGAAAGAACATGAAAACATGGTTTTCAACAAGCACAAAGCCTTATATACTGTATGGAAATCATTTATATAAAGTTCAAGAACAGGTAAAACTTTTATATAGTTGTAAAAGTCAGAATCGTCACTACTTCTAGGGGGTGACTTGCTTTATCTGGTTGTGAAGGGGGCACGAGGGAGAGCTCTGGAATGCTGTACGTGTGCTCTCTATCTGGGTGGTGGTGGTTCCAGGAGTTTATATATGTAAATGTTCAAACTATATGCTTAATATTTGTATACTTAATATTATACTCAATTTAAAAATGGGGAAGAGGGCCTCCCAGGTGTCTGGATGAGGGAAATAGGTAGAAAGTTCTGAAGGAGAAGGGATGGCATCAGATATCTCTTTGATTAATAGTAAATACCAGTTGGAAAGGGTACAGGGTCTTCAGATTCCTCAAAACTAATAAATGTGAATCTAAGATTCTAGACCTAGCCAACCTAACATTTAAATGTGAGAGAAAGAAAGAACATATCCGGTCTTTGTAAAACAGTTACTCAAGAGTATATTTTAGCGAAGTAAAATGAAAGAGATAGTATATGGGAGAAACAATAAAATGTATATTTAAGCTATAAATATGTTTTAAAAATTAAATCATAATCTGGAACTAAAATCCTAAATTAGGGAGTATAATCTCGTGGTAAGAGCACAGATAGGCTCTGAAGGCAGACTGCCTGGGTTCAGCTCCCAACTCTGATACTCAAATAAGTTAACTTATATTCTCTAAAGCCTCAGTTCCCTCACTTGTAAGATGGAAATATAGAATGAATGATTTCAACATGGTATGTAGGAGAGGAAGAGGAAGACAAGAGGTAAGTAAAGCTCTTTTTTAATAAAAACAAGAAGATATAGATATTAATTGTAGACTTAGGAAGAAGAGTAAGTATAAATATTTATGTTCAGATGTTAAGGGTTACCACTCCAAAAACAGAATGTAGGACTTCTAAACTCCTAGATCACATACCTCAAATACCTCAAGAAGGAGACTTTAGGTGATACACTTACATGGGATTTTAAAAAAATATGATTCAACTAATCATTCTGATTAAGTTAAAGAGAACATACCAGTTTGAGGCAGTCATGTCTTATAACATATTTTAACTCGTTAAACACATTTTTTAAAAGTTTATTTTGAGAGAGCGAGAATCCCAAGCAGGCTCCGCACTGTCAGCACAGACCCTGATGTGGGGCTCTAACCCATGAACCATGAGATCATGACCTGAGCCAAAAATCAAGAATCGGATGCTTTAACTGACTGAGACACTTAGGCACCCCATTTTTTTTCTAAGTGGGTTTTGTTTTTGTTTTTGAGAGAGAGAGAAGGAGCAGAAAGAAAATTCCAAACAGGCTCCATGCTGCCAGCACAGAGCCCAATCCAGGGCTTGATCTCACGAACTATGAGCATGACCAATACTGATACCGAGAGTTTGACACTTAACTGACTGAGCCACCCAGGCGCCCCTTTTTCTTTTTTTAACAAAAAGAGAAGAGACTCCAGGCAGGCAAGAAGAACTGGCTAAAATGTAATCACATCATTTGGTATTTATTGTACTTCTATTTATTTTAATTTTTACTTACGGCAAATGATACTGTTTTCTTTAATAGTAATATAAAAATCTTAAAAATAAATTGATTAGTTGTTTAGGTGAGTAAAACATGATGTAGGAATATATAAAGCAAAAATTATTAGAAATATAAGAAACTGACAGGTCCACAATGATCTTGGAAGACTCCCATTTCTCTGAAATTAATAGCTCTGGTAGATAAAATAAGTAATAAATATGAAGAACTTAACAGACTATTAGACATTTATACAAAATTTGTACCTAACAATATACATTCTCTTCAAATACCCATGGAATATTCATGTAACTTGAGCATATATTAAGCCTAAATAAGGGCTCAACAAATTCCAGCAGGCATGAATCTTACATTTTACATTCTGAGACCACAATGGAAGACAGTAAGAGTGTAGACCTCAAAGGATTGTTGTGAGCAATAAGACAGCCGAGGGACACCTGGGTAGCTCAGTCAGTAAGCAGCCGACTTGATTTCTACTCTTGATTTTGGCTCAGGTTAGATCTCCAGGTCATGAGATCAAGCCCCAGGTCTCTCTTAAAAAAGTAAATACATCAAAAAAGAAAAACAAAGGCACACGCTCCCTCTCCAACTCCAAATACCTGGACATTTAAGAAATACGCTTTTAGGGGTGCCTGGGTGGCTCAGTTAAGTGTCTGACTCTTGATTTTGGCTCAGGTCATGGTCTCGGTTCATGGGATTGAACCCTGCATCGAGCTCTGCACTGACAGTATAGAGCCTGCTTGGGATTGATTCTCTCTCTCTCTCTCTCTCTCTCTCTCTCTGTCTCTCTGTCTCTCTCTGTCTCTCCCTCTCTCTGCCCCTCCCCCCCTCANTGGTGCAAAGCCTGCGTGGGATTGATTCTCTCTCTCTCTCTCTCTCTCTCTCTCTCTCTCTGTCTCTCTGTCTCTCTCTGTCTCTCCCTCTCTCTGCCCCTCCCCCCCTCAAAATAAATAAACTTTAAAAAAAATGTGTTAACAAGAGTTAGAAAGACATTAAAGACACAACTGCATCACACTGGTATGTTCTCCCCCTGCCTTGCCCCTCCCCCCCATGCATCCTCTCTCTCAAAATAAACTTAAAAAAAAAAAATACACTTTTACAACTCATGGGTTAAGAATATAACAAATTATAATGCCTGTAATGTATTTAAAGGCGTGCAAAAGGTAAGATGGATTAATGGACGAAGGATGTATAGATACGTGATGAAGCAAGAAAAAAAATGTTAATCGTAGAATCTGCCACTACTGGGTGTTCACTGTAAAGTTCTTTTTTTAACTCTGTGTATGTTTGGAAGCACTAAAAATAAAATGTTGGGGAGAAATAAATAAATTAGAAACTATTTAGAAAGGGGCACCTGGGTGGCTCAATTAGTTGAGCATCAAACTCTTGATTCCAGCTTAGGTCATGATCTCTTGGAGTTTGTGAGACCAAGACCTATGTGGGCCTTTGTGCTGACAGCACAGAGCATGCTTGGGACTCTCTATCCCTCCCCTCCCTGCTCCTCCCCCACTCATGAGGGTGTGTGTTCTCTCTCTCTCTCTTGCTCTCGCTCTCACTCTAAAAACAAATATTTAAAAAATTTGGAAAGAAGTGACAGCATAAACATTACATATCAAAACCTGTATACTGCAGCCAAACAGGACTCAGAAAATATGTTGGGTTGCATGTGTGAAGTAAAAAACAATAAAATTTGAAAATAAGTGAATTGAGCTTTTAAGAAACAAGACAAAGATTATCAATAGAAGCTCAAAGGAACTATAAGAAAATAATTACTGAAAATCAAAGCAAAAACCAATGTGAAAGGGAAAAACTTTGCTCAATAAAGCCAAAAGATGTTTTTGTGAAGACCAATAAAATGGTCAAAACTTTGATAAATCTCGGCAAGAATAAGGGAGAAAGGATACAATTTTTTTAAAGATGAAAATGGTAATAAGAATAGAAATAAACCAAAATTTTAAGTTATAAGATACTTTGGAGCATATTTTTATACTAATAAATTTGATATGAATGTTTAAAACATTATTTCTAGGAAGGCATAAGTTACCAAAAATGACTCAAAAAGAGACTTTTTAACATGAAAATAATCATTTAAAAAATTGAGAAGGTAGCCAAACTTCTCCCCTTGAAAATAATACCCAGACAAGACTGTTTATGACTAAATTTTACCAAAGTTTCAAGGAACAGATAATAATCTATTCGGTTTATTTATATTTTTAGGTTTCAGAGCATAAAACGATAGAAAGCTTCCCAACTCAGGCTGCTAAGCTAGCATAACTGATAGCAATACAAACAATACCAAAAAATAAATCCAAAGGTCAACCTTGCTCATGGAATATATAAATACACAATAAAAATCTACAAATCAATCTAGCAATCTGGTAAAAGAATATTATGAACAAGTAGGGGTTAACCCAAGAATTGTTATCTAACAGTTATTTTTTAATGTTTATTTATTTTTGAGAGAGAGACAGAGTGTGAAAGGGGGAAGGGACAGAAAGAGAGGGAGACATAGAGTCCAAAGCAGGCTCCAAGTCTCTGAGCTGTCAGCAGAGCCCAACGGTGCTCAAACTCATGAACTACAAGATCATGACCTGAGCTGAGCTGAAGTAGGACATTTAACCTACTGAACCACCCAGGTGTCCCTATCCCAAGAATTTAAAGATGACCAACAGTAATAAATCTATTAACATATTTTACTTTATTAAAAAAGAAAAAGCCCATATCATCTCAATGAAAAAAAATCCATCTCATAAAACTTGAATACTCATTCTAGATTAAAAAGAAAAATAAAAGAGCAAGACCAAATGGAAACCTCTTTCCTTAACTTGATAAACATTTATCTACCATAAACCTACAGGGTACACCTCATACAGTCCCCATTGATGCCAGTTATCAATTTATTGGCTGTCAACTCTGCATCCTTCACCCGCCAGCTTTGTCAACCTGGATGCTGGCTGTAAACAGTTCTCTTTTGCCAGCTGGCATCTAAATCTTGTCAGTAGAGGGCGCTGGAGGAGCATGCCAGGAGAGCTGCTCTCCTTTATTCCACTGTGCTTCATTTTTTGTTCCGGGGCTGGGCGGGCAGTGGCGTGTGTGGGGGACAGTTACGCCCTTTGTTTACCAATAAGTTTTGTTGATACAACAGGAGGATTCTTGCTTACCAACCAGTCCACAAAAACCTGCTTGCCAGCTTTATCGCACTAGCAATGAACTTTTTTTTTTTTTTCCAACATGGAAAGTCTATTTATTCAACAGCAGCTTTGAAAACGAATCCTCAGTACACTGAGGGGATGCATTTTCCCCATTCCCACTTCACCCCTTCCCCACACATTTCTGTCCTTGGCAGCCTCGAGCCTGAATCAAAAAGAGACTGTCCTAGATGTACACGACCTTGGAGGGCACAGTTTGGAGGTGCAGAGGGACGGGACATTTGTAAAAGTGGGAGAGCAGTGTTTCACTGTAACCCACCAGGAAGTAGAAGTTGTGCGCGGGCAGCTGCCTCAGGACCAGGGCACAGATCTCCACCTGATTAGCCCGGCGCTTAAGGATAACCTGGTCAGCCAGACACCCTGGGAAAGTGCCCAGCATGAACTTTCGAAGGAAAACATCTGAGCAACAAAGCCAACATCTCTGTTTATTCCTTCCTTGGATACTGCCCTTCAGCTCTAGGATGTTCTTTAGAATTCTCTTTTATCCCTTCTTTGTAGCCAATCCCTTATTGTCAGTTAATGATTGTTAAGTGTTCCCTGCTGAAATTACTGGTGTGGTTTCTGTCACCTAACTGAATGAACCATGTTACAAAAATTGGTACCAAAAATAGTTTCTCTCCCACTTTCTCATTCATATGTCTTACTGAGACATCCAAAGTCATTGCCACTTCCTGTTCATCAGATAGAATCAGCAGAACACAGTGGACAACTACAATGTTTTGCAGAGTCAAAGCAAGCAGTACCTCTGCAGACCATGTTACAGCAGAGAACAGGAGAACTGACATGGCCCTGAAGTGAGCCTGTGAGGTGTTACTGTCGGCCCTACCAAGTAAAAACAAACTGCTTCTGGAGGTTTTTTCACACTGGTTTGGAGGCAAAGGCTTTGTTCAAGTCAAGGGTAATAGATGCCTATCAAGTGCCAGTGGCCTTCGAAGAATTTCTTCAGTCAAGATACTACATCTGGAAGTGTAGCTACAATTGGAGTTATCACCTGATTGCATTTACAACAGTCCGCAGTCACTACCCAAGATCATGTAGCTCTACAGGCCACGGAGCGGAGTTACATGGGGATGTGATAAGCATCGCTACCTCTGCTTCTTTCAGGTCTTTTGTTGGCGCTAATGTCTGCAGTTGCAGCAGGGGCACGGCCTTTGCTTACGATTTACTATGTTGGTAGGAAGGGGAAGTTCCAGAGTCTTCTACTTGGCCCTTACTACCATAATGGCCCTCACTCCATAGGTCAGAGAGCCAATGTGGAAATTCTGTCTGTTGCCAAGTAGGTCTATTCCAATTATATGTTCAGTAATTGGGGAAATCACAAGTGAATCCGCAGAACAAGTGGGCCCAGAGTCCATCAGACTGGAGTTAAGACTCCATCTATCACCTGAGCACTCTAATCCCTCATTTTGAATAGAGACTGTGGTAGGAACCCCTCCCTAAGGAGAAAGAAAAAATTGAAGAAGAGGGAAGAGAAGACTTCAAGGTCACCTAGATATGAGTCCAGCTGCCTACATCCCCCATGTTCTTGTAAACTGAAACAACTTAATCAGACTACATGTTTATGTGTATTACCATATATGGGAGACAAAGAAATAGAAAATGCATAAAAAACCCTATGCCATATGATGTGGGCCGCTCAGTTCTTTTGGGTACGAACCCAACTGAGCGGTGCCGGCAAAATAAAGTTGCTTCCTGGAAAGAAAAGTCTCGGTGTCACGACTCTCTGAGCGAGAATCCTGCAACAAAGACATCCATATGGCTAACAGACACATAAAAAGAAGCTCTAAATCGCCCAATGTTAGGGAAACACAATTCAAAACAATGAGATACCTCCTCACCCCTGTCAGAATAGCTAAAATTAACAACACAGGAAACATTTGTTGGCGAAGATGTGGAGAAAGAGGAACCCTCTTACACAATTAGTGGGGATGCAGTCTGGTGTTTCCCACTCTGGAGAACAGTATGGATGTTCCTCAAAATGTCAAACATAGAACTACCCTATGACCTGTCGGAGGCCAGCTCCGACAGGTCCAGGGGTCCCTGAAAGATGGACGGTGTCGGCGAGAGAGAGAGTGAGAGAGCCCCGAAATCCTTTCTGATCACCAGGCACGCATCTCTGTCCTGTTGGTTTTGGTGTCTTTATTTAAAGGTTCAGCAACAACATGAAGTCAGAGAAAGGAATTTCTTACAATGGAAGGCCTTTTATGATATCAATTGCAGAATTATTCCGACCAAGGAAATAACAGAATGTTCTTAGTGAAAAACAGGATAACATGCAAGTTAAATTGTGTATAGATAAGCTAGGAGTTATTCTGTCTGGCTCTCAAGAGGATAAATGTTTCTGAATTGGTTTGTTTGTGGAAACTAACATGGGGGCCCTAAATGTGTCCATCTTTGCACCTGGGTTTATGTTTTAGCTACTCTTATCTATCCTCATCCCAGTTGCCAGTGTAAGGGAGGGTGTTTGTGGAATGCAGGCCTTGAGGAAGGGACTGCCATGCTTCACCAATTAGCAAAAATATATGTAGTAACTGTGTTCTGCCCTTAACCCCAAAATAGGCTCTTTGTCTCGGAGCCAGGCTCAATTGTAACTCTTGTGTTTTTAACCCCCTTTATTATCTAAGCCTTGGGTCTGAAAGGCCCACAGGAAGAGCCTTTTGACAATTGCCCACAGAACTTTCATCTAAAGTCTCTTTTGTAAAGGCAGGAATATGCTTTTCCTTATGAAGTATGTGTTCAGAATATGGGTCTGATATGGAACATTATGAGGCCTGGTCAATACCAGCAAGGCTTATATCCAACATGAGCCAGTAGTAGCAGAAGGAGATACCAGTTTTCATTTCTCATGGCAGGAGCTGCAAACATTGCCATTTCCTTGCTGTGACTGCCATCCAGAGAGGCCGGTGCGGCTCCCAGCAATGACCAGCTATTGCATTACTAGGTATTTACCCAAAGGATACAAAAATACTGATTTGAAGGGGCACATGCACCCCATTGTTTTTAACAGCATTATCAACAATAGCCAAATTATGGAAAGAGCCCAAATGTACATCGAGTGATGAATGGAAAAAGAATATGTAGTATATATACAATGGAATATTACTCAGATATCAAAAAGAATTAAATTTTGCCATTTGCAATGACATGGATGGAGCTAGAGTGTATTATGCTAAGTGAAATAAGTCATTCAGAGAAAGGCAAATACCATATGATTTCACTTATATGTAGAATTTAAGAAACAAAACATATGAACATAGGGAAGGGGAAAAAAGAGAGGGAAGAAAACAGAAGAGACTCTCAACTATACAGAACAGACTGAGGTTTGCTGGAGGAGAGGTGGGTAGGGGATGGACTAAATGGGTAATGGGCATTAAGGAGGGCACTTGCTGTGGCAAGCACTAGGTGTTGTATATAAGTGAAGAATCACTAACTCCTATTCCTGAAACCAAGATTACACTACATGTTAACTAACTAGAATATAAATAAAAACTTAAAAAATAAAACAAGAGGCAAAAAACAAAACCAAAATACTAGTCTTTCTGACATAATATTCTAGCTTGAGATTCACTTTTGGTAAACAACTGCAATGAAGGAAAACAGTTATTTGGGCAAAGCTTTCACTACTGCATTATTTATAATAATGAAACCTTGGAAATAATATAAATATTCCAAATAAAGGGTGATAAGTAAACTATGGCATGACCATTCAATAGAACATTTTATAAAACTATTTTTAAATTTTATGAAGACACTGTAATAACATTAAAAAATGAGTGAAAAAGCAATTGACAAAAAAAAACACCCTCCCTCAACTAAGAGTATGTTATTTTTATAAGTTTTAAAAATCAGTAAATTTTATTTTAAAAATTATGACTATGAGGAATCCAGGAGCAAAAAAAAAAAAGGCCAGTTTCTTTTATAATGCTAAATGATAAAGGCAGAAGATAAAATATTTAACCTGTACTCAGATTACAGCTCTATAAAACATTCATTCATATGGATAACTGTGAGACAAGACATGGGCTACAAGTCATTCATTAGGCTAGTAGAATTATGGTTGATTTTTTACTCCTTAAAAATTTCTTTCCAGGTCACCTGGGTGGCTCAGTCGATTAAGCATCCAGATGAGGTCATGATCTCGTGGTCTGGGAGTTCGAGACCTGCGTTGGGGTCTGTGCTGACAGCTCAGAGCCTGGAGCCTGCTTCAGATTCTGTGTCTCCCTCTCTCTGCCCCTCCCCCCTGCATTCCCCCACTCACACTCTGTCTCTCTCTGGTCTCTCTCAAGAATAAACATTAAAAAGAATTTTTTCTTTCCTTAAAAAAATCTTTTTTGCCATCTTTGTTTTTTCTAAGTGGAACACAAACATATCACAGAGGAGGATAGAAAACTTTTGGTGACCTACCTGCTGCTCCTTTCTAAGGAATGTTTCAATCTCCGTATGAATCCGGTTCTCTTCTTCAATTTTCAACCTTAATTTCTGTGAAAATAAACCAATATCAGGAAATCTTGCCTGTAGGGTTCGGAATGAGAAGTTCTCAAGATTAGAGGTGTAGATGTGACAGTACTTCTGGTTTTCTTAACCAACGGGGTCCCAAGAATCTTCCCACATCATGCTGGGGCAGCACATCAGTTCCCTTTAACCCAATTTGTGTTCATGGAGGGCTGAGCCATGTGTTGGGCATTATTGTGAACGAGTGCCAGTGTCCAATACAAAAGGACCATATCCAGTTGCCTGGAAAGGGAGGTCGTTTAAGGAGAGAAACAATGTTTCAAGGACACAATGTTCTTAGGCCTAATAAAAGACATTCCAGAATGCAAAAGTTTGCAGTCAGAGTCATATGTCACACCCAGGGAGGAAGTTTTCAAATAGGCAAGGGACCAGAGAAAGCAGTCCTCTTGGGCCTGGAGGACACCACTAAGGTTTGCTCCTTCTCACCCACCTATTGTTCTTTCAGCCATTTTAGGCTTCCTTCTCAAATGAGGGTCTACCCGTGGTTTGTTTCTCCAGGTATTTTTCCAGTGTGATTTCCCAGCTCTATAGATTTAGGTTTGAATAAAGCTCAGCACTCTTGATCTTATACTTTAAGTTTATTTTTATTTATTTAATTCATTCATTCATTCATTTAGAGAGAGTGCACATATGCGTGCAGACATAGGGGAGGGGCAGAAAGAGAATCCCAAGTGGGCTCCATGCTCTGCGTCAGGCTTAATCTCATAAGAGCCAAAATCAAAAGTCATGGAAGCTCAACCAACTGAGCCACCCCTTGATTTTATATATATGTTTTAATGTTTACTTTTGAGAGAGAATGCGTGCGCAAGCAGGGGAGGGGCAGAGAAAGAGGGAGACAAGGATCTGAAGTTGACAACAGAGAGCCTCACCTGGGCCTCCAACTCAGGAACTGTTGGATCATGACCTGAGGGGAAGTCGGACACTTAACCAATTGAGCCATTCTCTTAATGGAGGGAGAAAAGATACTGACTGGTTGGATAAGGAAGGCAGCAGCAAAAACTCACACTTAATAAGTATCTTGTTTTGGGCGTTTCATTCTGTTTTTATTTTTTTCCCCCCTCAAATGAGAGAGCTGCAGGAAAGATAGGGTAAAGATCAAGAAAATCTCCCCCCCCCCGTTAGCTGAAGCAGTATGAGGAAAGACAGCTCAAATGCCATCTACCATGTTCATTTCCTGATGTAGCAGTGATTACCTCTATCTCTTCCAGCAAGAGCTCCTCTGTTTTGTTACATTTCTTCTGAGTCTGGGAGATCTGCAGCTCAGTGTTTCTCTTCATATAACGATTCTCCAGGTTAGTTTTTGCCTTCATCTCTTGCAACTGGTCCTTGAGGTGAGCAATATATTCATTCTGATTCTGTAGAGGTAAGACCAGGTTTCTAAATTAAAATACATTCTACTTCCATTCAGTTCAGCCAGTGGCTAAAACTTACCTCTTGTATTTATAAATCAACAAGGAAATGGATCTATTTTTCTGCTATCACACCACAGGAAAGTTAGCCAATCATCAGGATTAGTATAAATGAGAATGAAAGATAAGTAGCACCAGGACTGTGAGATTCTTTCCTAAGTACACTATTTGGGTATATATCTTTGGATCTACAAAGATTTCCCATTACTATCTCATTTTGGGAGAAAGAGCACTAGTCTAAATGATCAAAAGAACGATCTTCCCATGCAAGCCCCTAACAGCTGGGTTAACCTGGCCAAGTCAGGTAAGCTCTCTAAGTCTTACCTTCTAGAACATAAAAGCATTAATAACTGCCTTGCCTGGTATATCTTTAGCAAGTGATAAGAAACTGAATGGAGAATATATGAAAATTCTTTGCAGGTCACAAAGTGCTTAGCAATTTTAAGATTTCAATACAGGGGCGCCTGGGTGGCTCAGTCAGTTGAGGGCCCAATTCTTTCTTTTTTTTTTTTTTAATTTTTTAAATGTTTATTTTTGAGAGAGAGAGACAGAGACAGAGTGAGAGACAGAGTGAGAGACAGAAACAGAGTGAGAGCGGGGAGGGGCAGAGAGAGAGGGAGACACAGAATCTGAAGCAGGATACAGGCTCTGAGCGGTCAGCACAAAGCCTGATGAGAGGCTCGAACTCGCAAACTGAGATCATGACCTGAGCTGAAGTCAGACGCTTAACTGACTGAGCCACCCAGGCATCTCAGGTGCAACTCNGCACAGAGCCTGATGCAGGGCTTGAACCCACAAACTGTGAGATTGAGATCATGACCTGAGCCAAAGTCAGATACTTAACCAACTGAGCCACTCAGGTGCTGCAAGGGTGCAACTTTTGATTACAACTCAAATTATGATCCCAGGATTGTAAGATCAAGCACTGTGTCAGGCTCTGCACTTAGCATGGTTACTGCTTAAGATTCTCTCTTCCCCTCTGCCCCTTTCCCCCACTCATGTGCACTTTCTAATAAAAATTTTTTAAAAATTCATTCAGTAGCATACTAAGTTAAATAGTGGAGATTTAATAGACATGGTCCTTGCCCTCATAGACTTTACCATCTAGTGATAGAGATGTGATTAAAAATAACCTTTTTGGGAGTACCTGGGTGGTTCAGTCAGTTAAGCATCTGACTTTGGCTCAGGTCATGATCTCATGGTTCAGGAGTTCGAGCCCTGCATCAGGCTCTGCACGGACAATGCTGAGCCTGCTTTGGATCCTCTGTCCTCCTCACTCTCTGCCCCTCCCAGCTTGTGGTCTCGATCTCGCTCTTGCTCATTCTCTCTCTCAAAAATAAATATTTTTTTTTTAAAAAAAAAAGCTTTTTGAGGCATGTGGCTGGCTCAGTTGGTGGAGCATGGGACTCTTGATCTTGGGGTTGTGAGCTCAAACCCCACATTGGGTATAGAGATTACTTAAAAATAAAGTATTTTAGGGGCACATGGGTGGCTCAGTTGGTTGGGTGTTCTACTTCAGCTCGAGTCATGATCTCATGGTTGGTGGGTTCAAGCCCTGCCTTGAGCTCTGTGTTGACAACTCAGAGCCTGGAGCCTGCTTTGGATTCTGTGTCTCCCTCTCTCTGTCCCTCCCCCATTCATGCTCTGTCACTTTCTCAAAAATAGACATTAAAAAATTTTTAATAAATATTTTAAAAACAAAAGCAAAACACATTTTTAAAGGTGCAAGTTATGTAAACTTTTTTGAAGGTGTAAAACACTATTAAAGAATACAACAACAGGCCATGAAAGAAAATAACAAGGGAGACCTACATTAGATTGGACGGTCTGAAAAAGGATTCTCTAGGGCACCTGGGTGGCTCAGTTGGTTAACCACTCAATTGCAGCTCAGGTCATAATCTCCTGGTTTGGGAGTTCTAGCCCCACATTGGGCTCCGCACTGACAGTGTGGAGCCTGCTTGGTATTCTTTCTCCCTCTCTCTCTGCCCCTCCCCCAATGAATAAACTTTAAAATACATGTATATAAAAAATAAATAAGGATTCTCTGAGAAAAGAAAGTTAAATCTGACACCTGAAGGGTAAGTATGTATGTCACATGAGAAGTGGAGTCAAGGAAGATTCTAAGAAAAAGGAAAAATAAATGCCCAAGTCCTGAGGCACCAAAAATCTGGATACATTCCAGGGATTGAGAGAAAACTCTAGAGACTACAGCTGAGAGTGGGACTGGATGAGGTTGTGTTATGGAATCTGGTCTGGATCACCCGGTGAAAGAACCAAGCGGCACTAAGATCTTGGAGGGCTGGAGATTTATTTGACACTGGTGGGCTCAGAGGGGCTCATTCTCCAGAAGTATGAGACCAGATCATGAGCAGAGGAACAGTTTATAGCCAGTTACTTCTGCATTCCTCATTAATCATGGACAGGGGTTTTTTATTAGTCCTGTCGGCCATCTTACAACAGATTTTCCCTATCAATTGGAGAGGTGGGTAAGAAGGAACCATGAAGGAGCTATTTAGTTTGAATTGTATTCCAAGTGCCATGGGGAGATTTGGAAGTGTTTTAGTCAGGGCGGTAACATTTGACTGTTTGAAAAGAATCAGACACAGCATGGGTCATTTCACAGAGAGATGATCAGTTAGCACAGCTAATAATAAAAATGCATTGCTTTATCAGAGATCTATTTTTCTCTAAATACCAACCAATTTTTAGTCTTACCACTAAGCTGGGAGGAGTTAGTTCTAAGAATTAGAAGAAACAAAGCAGAAATCAGTCAAGATCATCCACAATGAAAAACAAATACAGTTTAAAGGATCATAGGCCCCTCTGTGGGGTTGAGCCCTGAGTTGGGCTCTGTGCTGACAGCTCAGAGCCTGGAGCCTGCTTCAGATTCTGTGTCTCCATCTCTCTGCCCCTCCCCCACTCACGCCTCTGCCTCTCTCTCAAAAATAAACATTAAAAAAAGAAAATACGCTGTCTTTAAAAAAAATTTTTTTTAAATAAAATAATCATAGGCCCCTAAAGTTAGTCAAAAAGTAATTCTTCAAGTCATTTTGTCTGACTTCTTGGTGTCAAACTGGAATCATTCCAATTACAAGAGCAGTTATTCCACCTGTATCAGAGCCACTCCAAGGAGATGAGTATCTCTGGCAGAGAATATGCTACAAGCCTAGTTGACAATACATCTCAGTGCTTTTAAGTCTCTTACAAGTTGTGGGCAATTAACTTAACTTCTCTAAGACATTCCTCAACTGTTAAACCCTGCCAGTGCCTCCCACAACTTAGCTACTCAATAAATGTTCATTAAATTAACTTTAAGAGAGTTCTTTTTTAGCTCACTTTTTCCCCTTCCCTTCTTTCTACACACTCCCCCCTTCTCCTGTCTCTTCCGCATTTCGCTTTTTCCTTCCCTTCTAGTTCAGATTGTATGGCAATACAATAAAGTTTGGATTTCTAGAAGACTTGAGTTTGAATGAAATATGATGGTGTCACTTCTTCATTGGCTGGATTCTGAAATACCTATTGAACCACTTAGACTTTCTTTGAGACCCTGCTTATACACCACTTAAATCCATAAAAACTTTACCAGAAAACCTCAGCCATATAAATAATTATAGTTTTGTTTCTTACAGAATCTAACAGTGTTGAACAGTTAAGTATTCATTAAATAGCATCAATAAAAAAATAGACTTTCAAAAACTCAAGAAAATGTTCCTGGTCAGTTTTCTTTATCAAACTGAATACTAAGTCTTTCAGAGTGATAATATGAAGATTAGAAATGCAGAGTTAAAACGCTAAGAGTTTCTGCCTATGGCAGGCAAAAGTTATTACGTTATGTAACTTAATAAGGTCATATGACATCGGTCTACAATTATGCCATGCCAAGTGAAAGGCATCTGATTTTAATGTTGTTGCCATGGGCCTCTGATTATTCCCTCCTGTATTGCTGTTCTGCACAACTTGTGGTCTCCTATGGTGAAAGTGTGGAAACATGGGGCGCCCGGGGGGCTTAGTCGGTTAAGCGTCCGGCTTTCACTCAGGTCATGATCTCACGGTTCGTGGGTTCGAGCCCCGCGTCGGGCTCGGTGCTGACTGCCAGCTCAGAGCCTGGAGCCTCTTTCAGAGTCTGTGACTCCCTCTTTCTCTGACCCTCCCCTGCTCATGCTGTCTCTCTCTCTCTCTCCTAGAAATAAATAAAAAACATTTAAAAAATTTTAAAAAAAAGTGTGGAAACAAAGGAAGATATAAAATCTTGACAGTCTAGTCACGGTAAAATCATGATCAAGGCATACTAATAAATGGACTGAAATATCATTCCATTTCTTCATCTTCTTGGCATACGAAAAGGAGGCAGCCTAGAAGCAGTGGGTTACAGGCCAAGAGTCATGAGTTGTATGAATTCCTTTTAAGATTCTCACTAAGAAAAGATCTGTCCTCACCACAACCCCCCAGCATAACCCTGGTTGTCCATGGAGTCTGCAGGCTTTCCCGTGATCAATGTCTGTGGACTGATGCACCACATTTGTGGGGTTCTGTAGCAGACCAAACTTTACTTACAAATCTCCAAACTGCCTTCAGATCTGTACTTTTTATCTAAATTCAGAGGAGCATGATTTAGAAATGGAAAGTAGTCAACCAATAATAGTTAAAAAGGCTTTGATGGTGCCACAATATTATAAGCCAAAGGGTTTTAATGGTAGTGTCTGTTTTCAGAACTGAACACAAAGTAGAGATGAAGGTATGGTTCCTGGAATTTTTGGAAGCTAGTGTCTAGAGAAGTTGGAACTTGTGTTACCCCTTGGGCTGCTGCTTTGGTTAGATGGAAAAAGGAAAATAGGAATGTGGTCTATTAAAGTGAAAAAGCCACTGGAAGAAATACAGTTCTGTATTAAGTTAACATCTATATTTGTTTATCTGTCTATGACTAAAAATACTGGCTGATTCTATGACAGTCTCTGAATAAACTCTGAGCTCTGAGCTACACAGAGTCACCCATTTTCTAAGATGCATAGGAAACCTAATCAGGTCCAAACTTCTAAAGTTTCAGGTTCCAATTCCACCTATTGCTTTCATTTCCATTTGAACAATTCTTATTTCAATTGTATCAATTTCTTTCCTTTTGTAATAAAGTTTCCATACACTTTACTGTCTTGACTGATCGCTTTTGAGTAAACTCCTTCAAGTGTAATGCCTAACTGTACATATTATAAATGTCTAACTAGAACAGAGAACAGTGAATACTTTTCCCTGTTGTATAAACACAATACAGTACCACAAATTGCAGTAATCAAAACAAAGAGGAAGCACTTCAACTGCTTCTTACAATATTGTATGGTCAGGATTGTTAGGGCTCTACTGGCCTTTGTTCTTGAAAGATATTTTCTATGGGTATACAATTTTGGGGGTAAAAGGATAAAATCTCATAAATTGTGTGAAATATATAAATTTACATTTTCAGGCATCTCAGCAAAACTCAAACAGAATAAATATGAAGAAAATCGTATCTAAACATAGTATAATCAAATTGCTGAAAATCAAAGATAAAAATGAAAATTCAAAAGCAAACCCACTATATGTAGGGAAAACAATGATTTGAATGACTACTATCTTCTCAAAACAAATAATGGAGGTCAAAATATAGTGAATATTCTTAAAGTACTGAAAGAAAAATCTGTCGACCCAAAATTCTATACCAACTGAAAATATCTTTCAAGAACAAAGGCAAAATAGACATATTTCTAGGTAAAAGATGAGATCAGGCACTTTCAGTGTGATACGGCCTTAGACCTGGGATAAAGAAAATTAAGAGGACTTCTTGGGGGCATACAGGTGGCTCGGTCGGTTAAGCCTCTGACTCTTCGTTTCAGCTCAGGTCGTGATCTCATAGTCATGACACTGAGAGCCTAGTCAGGCTGCAGGCTCACAGCAAGGAGCCTGCTTGGCATTCCCTCTCCCCCTCTCTCCGCCCCTCCCACATGCGCACTCTCTCTCTCTCTCTCAAATAATAAACAAATTTTTTTTAATTAAAAAAATGAAGACTTGTCTACAGCAAACATGGATTGCAAAACATAGTAAAGGAATTTCTTTAAGCTGAAATGACACCAGATAAAAACTTATTGATAAATATTGGGGTAAGGCAATTATTTTCTTAATTTTTAAAAACATAATTAGGGGAAAAAACCATATTTTTAAAAATTTTGCAGGCTTGTGTCTTATGTAATATATATAATGTATATATGTGTAATATGTATGACACAGAATAAAGGAGAGTGGCGGGGAAGAAGGAACAGTGGAAATATATGAGTGAAAGTGAAGTGATATTTTATGTGAAGTGATACAGTATTAATGCTAAACAGATAGTGAAAAGAAATCCCTAGAATATATATCTAAAAAATGCAAAGAGATAGGGGTAAAAGACCACTATGTAAATTAAAATCAAAATTTAAAAAAAAATCCAAAATAAGCCAGGAAAAGATAAAAACCAGAGAGGACAAACAATTAACAAACAATAAAACAGATAATCCAACAACTATATCAATAACTACACTAATGTTAATGGGCTAAACACTGATTAAAAGGCAGAGATTTTTAGAATGCATAAAATTTTTCTAAAAACCAAGATCCAACTATATGTTTTCTATAGGAGATGTACTTTGCATATAAAGACACAGACAGGTTAACAGCGAATAAGTGGAAAAAGATAAACTATGCAAACAGCAAGCTTTAAAA
Source organism: Crocuta crocuta (assembly GCF_008692635.1). Taxonomy (NCBI): domain Eukaryota; kingdom Metazoa; phylum Chordata; class Mammalia; order Carnivora; family Hyaenidae; genus Crocuta; species Crocuta crocuta. Next base: position 4,258,275 of record NW_027530544.1, on the reverse strand, counting down.
AAAAAAGAGTGTATCAGAGAAAATACACTCTAAGACAAAGAGCATTACCACATATTAAGAGGAATATTTTATAATGATAAAAAGGTCAATTCATGAGGAAGACATCATAATAAAATCTTCAAATATGTTTTTCTGTTCCTTTGGTCTCAAACATTCTTCTCCTCCTCTTTACCTAGATGTAATGTGTAGATATCCCTTTAAATCTCAGGTTAAATATATTTTCTATGGGGTGTCCTTCTTTGACTCAGTGCCTTAGTTTAAGATCCTTCCTCTGTGTATCCATAACCCCTTGTATCTGCACATAATACACATAATTACTTTTTTCTAACTTTGTGTGTGAATACAGAACATACTTTTTTTAAAGCTTATTTATTTATTTTGAGGGAGAGAAAGGGAGAGAGAAGAGAGAGAGAATGACTCAGGGAGAGGCAGAGAGAGAAGAAGAGAGAGGGAATCCTAAGTAGGCTCTACGCTGTCAGCACAGAGCCCAACGCAGGGCTTGATCTCACAAACTGTGAGATTATGACTGGAGCTGAGATGGAGTCAGATACTTAACTGACTGAGCCACCCAGGCACTACAGAACATATGCTTTTTTAAAAAGTACACAGGGGTGCCTGGCTGTCAGTAGAGCATGCGACCCTTAACCTCAGAGTCATGAGTTCGAGCCTCATGCTGGGCATCAATAAAAGAAAAGAAAAAGTATGTATCTAAGCTCATATATATATATATATATATGCGCCCCAACAGTTCATTAATTTTTAACTTTAGTGTTCTAGTGAATGAATATATCACAATGTATAATAAGCATTTTGGTTGTTTCCATTTATAACTACCACAAATAAATGCTTTATTGATCATTTTTGTACATGATTCCACATGTACACAGATTGTATTGGGTAGATTTGCTGGGTCATAGCAGCCTCTTTTCTATAGCTCTGATAATACTGAACTTTTTCCGGAATAGTAGTGCCAATACACACAGTATGAGTGTGTTAGAAATTCCATTACTCCATATCATCACCATTTGGTATTAGAAGTTATTATAATACCAGATACAATACCAATATAATAGAATTAACTATTCTAATGGAAAGATAATTATCTCCTTATGGTTTCAATTTAAATTTCCCTGATGAGAGGCACCTGGGTGGCTCAGTTGGTTAAGCATCCGACTTCAGCCCAGGTCATGATCTCGTGGTTCGTGGATTCGAGCCCCGCGTCGGGCTCTGTGCTGACTGCCAGCCGAGAGCCTGGAGCCTGTTTCAGATTCTGTGTCTCCCTCTCTCTCTGACCCTCCTCTGCTCATGCTGTCTCTCTCAGAAATAAATAAAACATTAAACAAAAAAATTAAAAAAATAAATTTCCCTGATGATAATATTTTCATATGCTCACTGACCAGATGGATATCCTTTTTGAAGGTGTACCTTTACCCTCCTGATTAGTTTTCCATTAGGTGGCTATCTCTTTTTCATTAATTTGCATAAGTTCTCTGTATATTCTAGATATAAGCCCTTGTTGGTTATGCCCTGTATCATCTCCTACTTTGTGGCTTGCTCCTTTCTCTCTCCCTATTGGTGTCTTTTGATGAACAGAAGTTTTAAATTTAGTATAGTCCAATTCTTCAAACTTTTCGTTTGTAACTTTACCTTTTATGACCTGTTTAAGACATCTTTTCCTAACCAAGGTCAAGATAATAGTCTCCTATATTATCCAGAAATATTATGCTTTAGCCTCTCACATTTAGATCTATAATCATATGGAACTGACTTTCATGCATAGTGTCAGGTCAGAGTAAAGTTTAATTTTTTACATAAATTTTTTATGTAAGTACCCAGTTTCTTCAACATCATTTATTAAAACATCTCCTGCTCCTACTATGTGGTGCTACACTTGTCATAATTGTATAATGATTTTCCTTGTATTCTGTTCCATTGTTTTCTTTTTGAATCCTTAAATCAGGAAAGCAAGATCTTCCACTTCTTCCTCTTCAATATTGTCTTGATTCTTTTATTTTTATTTTTTATTTTAGAGGGAGAGAGCATGTGAGCAGTGGAAGGTGGGGGGAGAGAGAGAGAGAGATCGAGATCTTAAGCAGGCTCCATGCTCAGTGGGGAGCCCAATGCAGTGTTCAATCCATGACCCTAGGATCATGACCTGACCTGAAATCAAGTTGGACGCTCAACTGAGCCACTCATGCACCCATGTCTTTTTTTTTTTAATATTTTTTTATTTATTTCCAGGAGAGAGAGAGAGAGGGACAGCGTGAGCAGGGGAGGGTCAGAGAGAGAGGGAGTCACAGACTAAAACAGGCTCCAGGCTCTGAGCTGGCAGTCAGCAAAGAGCCCGACACAGGGCTCGAACCCACGAACCACGAGATCATGACCTAAGCAAAAGTCGGACGCTCAACCGACTAAGCCACCCAGGCGCCCCAACCCATGTCTTATTTTTGATGCTTGACATTTCAATATGAATTTTAAAATCAGCTTAACAAGTTTCACACAAATAAGTGAGTAAATGAATTAACAAATCCAATGAGAATTCTGACTGGGATTGAATTCAATGTAGCTCTTAATTTTGGAAGAATTGACAGCTTTATGATATTGAGTGATCCACAAACATAGTATATCCAATCCATAAACATAGTATATCTCTCCACGTAAGTATTATTTACTTTTTTCCTAGTGCTTTACAGTTTTCTGCAAAGAAGTCTTGCACATTTTGTTATTGTTCTTGAATTCATTTCTATTCATTTTTTAAAGTTTATTTATTTGTTTTGAGACAGAGAAAACAAGCATGTGCAAGTGGTAGAGGAGTAAAGAGAAAGAGAGGGAGAGACAGAATCCAAACTGAAAGTGTGGAGCCCAATGTGGGGCTTGAACTCCTGAATGAACCTCAAAATCATGACCTGAGCTGAAGTCAGACATTTAACCAGCTGTGCTATCCAGGTGCCCCTATTCATTGATATTTTTATGCTATTATATATTTGCATACATATACAAATTATGTATATGTGTATCTGCTGCCAATACATGAAACAGATAAACTGATTTTTGTATATTGATCTTGGTTCTTTCTTTTTTCCCCTATTAGCTTCATGAAAATGCAGCTCCACTGTTATCTGGCTTTGTATGCTGCTGTTCAAAAGTCTGATAGCAACCTGTTTTTTTTTTTTTTTTTCTTTTGTGATTTTCTTTTTGCCTGGGGACCCAACAGGAAGCTTTCTATCTAAGGCAATTGATCTCACACATTCTAGTGACCACCATTCACACTTTCAAATACACAAACCTACCATCCTAAATGCTGGCATAATTTTTTGACCCATAGGTTTCTAGTATTCATGTATTTCTAACTGTCTTCTTATTTTCCAACTTTGACTTGATCACTGGTTTTTAAGTAATTCTAGGGATTTAACTAGATTCCATCTTGATAGCTTTTTTGCTCCAAGGTTTTCCTTGGATCTTCTAGTCCCGGTTCATTCCTTTGTTGATGATCAAAATATATGAGTGATATTCTGCTTTAGTTTTACTTTATTTGAGTGTAATGACTAATATATCACCAAGAGGATAAATTTCACAAGCAAGTATAGATGTTGACTGAAAAATTCTATTTCATCAAAAAGTGTTTAAAGAAAGAGAAAAAAAAGTGGTTGTAATTGTAACATAGGGGAGTTAACTAGCAGAGTGCCAAGCCAGAGATTTCTTTTGATACTGTCTGATTTGGATGCTTAAAAGGAAATTCACATAAATATCTTTCATTTTTATAGTCAAGAAATGCAAGAGGAGTTTTTAAATAATGGGAGAGTTGTTTAGGGGGAAAAGCTAAGAAACCTCTGAAAAAAATCTTTCATTAGAGAGAAAACCTAAGCATATACCAGGTTTTGTGAAGCTCTCTAGAAAAGAAAAAATGTTTCTCAAAAAATGTAAGCTACAGGGGCAGCTGGGTGGCTCAGTAGGTTAAGCATCCGACTTTGGCTCAGGTTATATCTCATGTCTGTCTCATGGGTTCCAGCCCCATGTCGGGCTCTGTGCTGATGACTGGAGCCTGGAACCTGCTTCAGATTCTACATCTTCCTCTCTCTTTGTCCCTCCCCTGCTCACGCTCTGACTTTTTCAAAACTAAATAAACATTAAAAACATTTTTTAGGGGCACCTGGGTGGCTCAGTCAATTGAGCATCCGACTTCAGCTCAGGTCATGATCTCACGGTTTGGGAGTTGGAGCCCCGCATTGGGCTCTATGTTGACAGCTCAGAGCCTGAAGCCTGCTTCCTATTCTGTGTAACCCTCCCCCTCCCGCTCCTCCCCTGTTCACACTCTCTCAAAAATAATAAATATTAAAAAAAATTTTAACGTAAGCTATAAGCAGAGGGTTAACAGGAATAATGATGTAAAAATCACTACCAAAGGTACTTCGTACTTAGTAAATGGAAAATAAGAGAGGATGTTGGGGAGGGGGGAAAAATTAAAAAGAAGAGAGAATGTTAAGCAATTTGTTCAGAAAACCTAAAGATAGTGTCTTAGAAGAAAGGCTAATGACCTTTTTTAGACAATTCTTCAAAATATATTTTTTAAAGTCTTCTAACTTCTGTATAAGGTAATAATGAAGATTTCCCTGATCTGAAGCATAAACTTGTCCAAATAGGTAGGCAAAAGCTGCTATTAAGTCATATTTTGTAACTTTCTAAACTGCTAATAGTGTTAGTCATCCTAACAGAACTAATTTCTAACTGCCTAGGCTGTAGTCCAAGCATTGTTTTACAAGTCTATTGCTTAAAACTTGGGATGCATTTTCTTATAGAAGTAAATGAGATATAAGATTAGGTCCTAATGACCATAAAAGCTCATTAAATCCACTCTGTACTTGAAATATAATACAGATGACATTACTAAACCTAACCATTGTGTATAAAAGGTTTTATAATGTGCTTAATGTCCTTTCTAGGACTGCAGTCTCCCAGCTGGGATACTGCAACACAAGAGACAAGGTATCCTGTAGGGAAGGGGTGGGTGTGGGGGGTGTGACTGAGTGAGATGGGAGGGGTAAGAACAGACTAAGGGTTCTAGAGCGTTAGGGTATCCCCGAGTCCTATTCTGTCCCACTCTCGAGCTACTCTCTTTATATTTTCAGTAGTAAAGGCATCCCAGGGGAAACAATATCTCATATATAATTTTTCTTTGCTTAAGAAAGATGGCTTGTGAGCCAGGCCCAGACCCTAGCGAGGTGGACAGCCTTCTGCGGCAAGGGGACATGCTTCGGGCATTCCATGCAGCCTTGGAGAGCTCTCCTGTCAACGCCAAGAATCAGGCCCTGAAGGAACGAGCCCAAGACGTGGTGCTGAAAGTGCTTACAAATTTTAAAAGTAGAGAAACTGAGCAGGTTGTGCAGTCACTGGACAGAAATGGCACTGACTCGCTAATGAAGTACATTTATAAAGATGTCAGAGGCCGGCTCTGGCAGGTCCATGGGTCCCTGAAGGATGGACGGTGTCGGCGAGGGAGAGAGTGAGAGAGCCCCGAGATTCTTTCTGATCACCAGGCAGGCATCTCCGCTCTGACTGGGGCTCAACTTTTTTATCATTAAGTGTTTGGGGGCGGCAGAGAAGTGGCATTTGCCTTAGACAATGGTTTCTGGTAACAAACTTGTTTGATATGTAAGAATTACCCGGAACATAGATTTGTAGAAGACTAATGCATAACCTTTATCAATAGTGATTAAGGTAGGTGATTAGATGCTTATCTCATGAGGAAGGAAGGCATCTTTAGCATACCAGACAATGTTTTTAGCATAAAAGGGTGAGGTTACTTCTCTGTGAGCAGGGGTCAAACAGGTCTTTCAGGAGAACACCTTTGCTCCCATAATCACAAAAGAAATTCCTCAATAGGTTCCTCCACAGGGAGCAATCAGCATATTTAAGGCCAGAATAAGTCACTCCAAATACTTGATAACAAATGCCTTGAGGTGGGGCAGCTAGTGCTCCAGGCAGAAACAATTGGGTGGGGGTGGATATCGGCCCTTAACTCTAAATTAGGCTCTTTGTCTCAGGGCCAGACTCAAGCTCCCTTTATTATGTAAGTCTTGGATCTGCAAGGCCCTTAGGAAGAGCCTTTTACCAATCATCCACAATGTTTTCATCTGAAATCTCTTTGGAAAAGGCAGGAATATGCCTTTCCTTATGAACAATCTGTGTGGGGAATATCAATCTGATCTGGAATATTGTGAGGCCTGGTCAATACCAGCAGCCTCATTTCCAACATGAGCCAGTAATAGCAGAAGGAGATACCAGTTTTTGTTTCTCATGGCAGGAGCTGTGCAAACGCTACCGTTTCTTCACTGTGACTGTCATCCAGCGAGGCCAGTGCAGCTCCCAGCATAAAGAGAATTTGAGAAGCCCACACAAAACAGCGCAGTGTTACTCCAGTGGCACAAAAGGCACTAGCAGGAGAAGGACTAGGCTCCATTATAAGAGTTCTTACAGCAAGAAAGACTGTTTAAAAATAAATAAATAAATAAAATAAAAAGCCATCCATGTTACCTAAGGAAGAATTTTGGATGCACAGGCTGATGGAGAAGAGTCTGACAATGGACCATCTTCCTAGGGATCCCCCGCTAAACTACTTCATGCATCCCCTGAAGTGTATTTTATTTTCAAGGTGGAGGGAGAAATCGTCTGTTTCCTAAATCCTGTTTCCTACAGGATCTGATAGTCTATGCCTTTGTCCACAAGTAACACAGAACTGACCTAACTGTCTACTTGAGTGGCTGGCCAGTGTTGGTCAAGTGTACCTGTGTGCTTTTGCCTATATAAAATGGGGGAGGGACAATTTGGTCAGGTACAGATCCAAGGTTTGTGGTAAAAGGGAGAGCTTGTTTTTTGAAGTAGTGAAACTTCAAGGGTTTATACAGACAGACTTCCCACCTTTGAAGGGAAGGGAAGGGAAGGGAAGGGAAGGGAAGGGAAGGGAAGGGAAGGGAAGAAAGATGGCTTCTATATAGCTGTTTCAGCTCAGTAAATTTTGGTGTTGGCCCGGTAATTCTTACCTGTATTTCAGCATGCCGTTCTCTTTTGACATTAAGTAGCTGTTTTTGAAGTGATCTTATCTGTTTTCTTCCTTTTTCCTCCCTAGAAGGATTAAGAATAATTTGTTTAGAGAGGTGCTACTCAAACTCTAGTGTGCACAAGGATCAACACTAATCTTAAAAAACAGATTCCTGGGCTGGGCTCTACCTCAGAGATTCTGATTCAGTAGGTGTGGGATGGAGCCCTGGAATTTGCATTTCTAACAAGCTCTCGGATGTTGCTAATGGTACTGGTCCATGGAATACACTTTTAGTAACACTTTACAAGATAGTGATTTGTTTTAGTAAACCAGAGGAGGATGTTTCTGGTTTATGTGTTGTATCTAAAATAGCTGCTGCTGAGAAAACGCTAAGAGGAGAAGGAAAAGGAAGGGGAAAAAGAAGAATACTTTCTATTCTGAACACTTCCATATTCCTGCCTCACAATAATCTTAGAAAGTAGTCTCTATCATCCCCTTATTTTACAGAGGAGGAAAGTGTGGCTTAGAGGGCTGAGGTAAGTGGCTGTGATGGACATGAGAATGTGTCTTACAGATAGGTCTCCAACTATAGGGAGTATAAGTGAAAAGCATCTGTCTCCCCTGAATTATAAAGAAGTAGGACACATATTAAAAAATAAGTAATGGGATGCTAGGCTGGCTTGGTTAGAAGAGCACGCAACTCTTGATCTTGAGGTTGTGAGTTCGAGCCCCATGTTGGGTATAGAGATCATACAAAAAAAATTTATTTTTTTATTTTAAAAAAGTTTTTTTAATGTTTATTTATTTTTGAGAGAGAAAGACAGAGCACAAGTTGGGGAGGGGCTGAGAGGGAGGGAGACACAGAATCTGAAGCAGGCTCCAGGCTCCAAGCTGTCAGCACAGACCCGACACAGGGCTCGAACCCACAAACTGTGAGATTGTGACCTGAGTTGAAGTCGGTCGCCTAACTGACTGAGCCACCCAGGTGCCCCTACAAAAAAAAATTTTTTTTAAGTGAGAATGATTCCTAACCAAAAGGAGTTTAAGCAGAGGATTTTTACATGATATTAATTCTTACTCAGGGGCAGAAATGCACACATCTCACAGGTAGAATGCATACTTTAAGCATGTCTAGATTTGTCTTTCACACCTGCTCCTAGAAGAAGGAAAAATCATTTCATACCAGTCCCTACGTGGGGCTTTCTCCAGGGCTCACTCATTACACTTGTCTTTTACCCATTTTTCTATTTTATATACTGGTGTTTTTCTTATTATTTTGTAAGATTTTATTGTATAGTGAAGATAATTACCAAGAAGAGAAGCTTCACTTAAAACTAAACAGAGGAGCTGAGAAGAGAGGGATGGAGAGTGAGTACTAATGAGTACAGGCTTTCTTTTCTGGAATGATGAGAATGTTCTGGAATTAGAGGTGGTGACGGTTGCATAACTGTGAATATACCAAAAATCACCACCACAAAATTGTACACGTTGAAAAGATAAATGTTTGGTATTAACAAAGACTCTCTCCTTGACCAAACTAATCAGGCTCCTCTGAGCCTTCTTCTCTATGAGGTCTTGCCCTAGGCCACTGTCCTTGCCTTCAGCCTGCATAACCTGCTTTAGCAAGACTTCTGCTAAATCAGTTTAGAGAGAATCTCCCACCCTCAACATCTGATCTCCCTGGATATCTGGTCAAATTCCTCATCCCATACCCTATATCTAAGCCTTTAACGGGCTTTCAGCAAGAATCCTGTTAGTTTAGTAAAAATCCTCTACTCTTTATGTCTCCTAGTAATTTTTCATCCACTGACCCCCTCTTCAGAGTTAAACCTAATTTCTCTCATAATCCTGAATAAAGCCTTCATTACCCATTTTGACATGTGTCTAAATAATTTCTTTAACAGTATATAAATTTTATCTCAATAAAGCTCTTATTCAAGGAACTAAACAGGGGCACCTGGGTGACTCAGTTGGTTAGGCATCTGACTTCGGCTCAGGTCATGATCTCATGGTTCATCGGTTCGAGCCCTGCATTGGGCTCTGTGCTGACAGCCAGCTCAGAGCCTGGAGCCTGCTTCAGATTCTGTGTCTCCCTCTCTCTCTGACCCTCCCTTGCTCATGCTGTCTCTCTCTCTCTCAGAAATAAAACATTAAAAAAATTTTTTTTAAAAAAGGAACTAAATAGAGTATCTTGTCTATCTTATATCCATCACTAAATGTGATGACAAATGGGAGCGCCTGGGTGGCTCAGTTGGTTGAGTGTCCGACTTTGGCTCAGGTTATGATCTCACGGTTAATGGGTTAGCTCCCCCACGTCAGGCTCTGGAGCCTGTCTTCGGATTCTGTGTCTCCCTTTCTCTCTGGCCGTCCCCTGCTCACGCTCTTTCTCTCTCTCTCAAAAATAAATAAAACATTAAAAAAAACGTGATGATAAACGTGCCAATCATACAATAGTTAAAATACTAAACAATATGTAACTGATTTGCCCAAATCTACATATAATTTTCCAACTTAAGTAAATCTAAATTGATGCCTAATTGGAAGAAATATTAAAAGAAGAAATTATTATATATAATCACATATGTAAAATCAATTACTGGTAAACTGTCTACATTGAGATTATTTACTCCCTCCCAAATAGTGGTACATATTTCATTTTTGTTTTTCTAACTTTTTTTTAATTAAAGAATTTTTTAAAATCTTTATTTATTTTGGAGAGAGAGAGACAGAGTGGGGGGGGCGGGTGGAGAGGAATCGAGAGAGAGGGAGACACAGAATCTGAAGCAGGCTCCAAGCTCTGAGCTGTCAGCACACAGTCCATCGTGGGGCTCAAACTCACAAACAGCAAGATCATGACCCTAGCTAAAGTTGAATGCTTAACTGACTGAGCCACCCAAATGCCCCTTTATTTTTCTTACTTGATTAACTTTTTTTGATATTACCAAGTAATAAGTGCAACACTGTAGTATTTCAAAACTGAACAGGCACTTACAGGAAAAGATGGACAATCTGCCATCTCCCTTCTCCCCTCCGATTCACTCTTATGACGTATTCAATGTTAAATCTTTTTATATATTTCCTTCCACATCTTTCTCTATGCTCTTACATATATGGATGAGTTTTTTTTTAAATAAGAGTCATATTACACACATAATACTGTAACTTTTTTCATTTATCTGTATATGAAGAACATTCCTCTAGATCAATCATAGAGCTCTAATTTATTCTTTTTAGTAGCTGCATGTTTCTTATTTCCTAAAATTAACAATCATTTGAGAACTCCTTTATTAAAGGACATTTATGCTATTTCTAGATTTTTACCATTATGCTATAATAAATATTTTGAATATATGTACACATACTGACTGAACCAGGAGCCTCCAGTACTCATTTTCTTTTTTTTTTCTTTAACTTTATTTTATTTTGAGAGAGAGAGAACAGGCAGGGGAGGGGCAGTGAGAGCGGGACAGAGGATCCAAAGCCGGTTCCGAGCTGACAGAAGAGAGCCCAATGCAGGGCTTGAACTCACAAACCAAAGTCTAACATTTAACAGACTGAGCCAGCCAGGTGCCCTTCCAGTTCTCATTTTCTATGCATTTTTTTAAGTTTTATTATATAGATGTGATTATTTTAGTTTTATTATATAAAACTATATTATTTCCAGCCTTTCATTTTCTATTTAAAATTGTGACATAGAGGTACCTGGCTGGCTCAGTTGGTTTAGCATCCAACTCTTGATTTCAGCTCAGGTCATGATCTCATGGTTGAGATTGAGCTCTGTGTTGGGCTCCATGCTGGGTGTGGAGTCTGCTTGGGATTCTCTCTCTCCCTCTCCCTCTGCTCCTCCCCCACTCACGATCTCTCTCTCTCTCTCCCCCAACCCCATTTCTCACATACACAAAGAAAACAATTGTGATATAAACATTTCCCCCACGTTAAAACTCTGTAAACAATACTTTAAACAGATTTATATTATCCATTAAAGTATAGACTCTCTTTGATTCAGTAATTCTACATGTAGTGACTGAACCTCATGGGATAATAATAGATCAGACATTTGCTGTTGTATATTTATGTACAAAGAAAAACACTGACACATCATTTGCTAAAGCAAAAATTTGGAAACAACCTAAATGTTAAATTCAAGGAATGGTTGAATAAATTATGGAATAGTACATATATCATAGTGAATATTATAAAATTAAAATTAAGTACATGTATTTTTGTTTTTCATAAGTAAATGATTTTTAAACATTATACCAATTCATTCTCCCATCAGCAATGTACTTACAATGTTAAGTCTACAGTACTAGCTGTTATTATTATTGGGTACTTACTATGCACTAAGAACTATCTTAAGTCTGTACATGTGTTAATTAATGTAACTGTCAAAATATCCTTCGTACAGGGATGTCTGCGTGGCTCAGTAGGTTAAGTGTCCAACCTTGATTTCAGTTCAGATCATGATCAATGGAGATGAAGCCCCATGGAGCCTGCTTGGGATTTTCTCTCCCTCTCTCTCCTCCCTTGCTTATATGCACATTCTCCTTCCCTCTCTCAAAAAAAAAAAAAAGAAAATCCCTAGTACAGAATTTATTACCAATACTAAGGTAAAAGGAAGAGAAAATAACTCAAGGAAATACAATTCCACCTATGCAAACAAGATAAAAACTCTCATTCTGAGTACTGAAATTTCATATAAGAAGAATTTTTTTAATGTTTTTTTAAATTTATTTCTGAAAGAGAGAGACACACACACACACAGCGTAAGCAGAGGAAGGTCAGAGAGAGAGGGAGACACAGAATCTGAAACAGGCTCTAGGCTCTGAGCTAGCTGTCAGCACAGAGCCTGAAGCGGGGCTCGAACCAACAAACCGTGAGATCATGACTTGAGCCGAAGTCAGATGCTTAACTGAGTGAGCCACCCAGGCGCTCCAAGAAGAATTTTATCTTGGTCCTAAAATCATCTGATTGTGCTCAATTTCTAAAGGTATGAAACTCTTTGGAATTAGTTGAAAGGGTCTAGAAAAGAAAACTTCCATTGGCATGCTTTTTATTATTATCACCTGCTGTTGTTCATGTTTTTTCAGTGAATTCAAAGATTGCTGTAAAGGCATCCTTCCGTAAGGAAGAAGTAAAGTAAAACTCACTATTTGCAGATGACAGGATACTATATAGAAAAACCAAAAGACTACACCGAAAAACTGCTAAAACTGATAAACAAATTTAATAAAGTGGCAGGATACAAAATTGATGTACAGAGGGGCACCTGGGTGGCTCAGTCGGTTAAGTGTCCAACTTCGGCTCAGGTCACGATCTCGCGGTTCATGGGTTCAAGCCCCACATCGGGCTCTGTGCTGACTGCCAGCCCAGAGCCTGGAGCTGAAAAAAAGTTTTCAGATTCTGTGTCTCCCTCTCTCTCTGACCCTCCCCTGCTCACGCTGTGTCTTTCTCTCTCTCTCAGAAATAAATAAAACATAAAAAAAAAATTAAAAAAAATTGATGTACAGAAATCTGTTGCATTTCCATACACCAATAATGAAGTAACAGAAACAGAAATTAAGAAAACAATCCCATTTACAAGTGAACCCCAAATAATGAGATGCCTAGGAATACACCTAACCAAAGAGGTGAAGGATCTGTTCTCTGAAAAGTATAAAACACTGATGAAATAAATTGAAGACGACACCAAGAAATGGAGACATACCATGCTCATAATTGGAAGAATAAATACTGTGAAAATGTCTATATTTCCCAAAGCAATCTACATATTTAATGCAATCATTATCAAAATGCTAGCAGCATTTTTCACAGAACCAGAATAAACAATCTTAACATTTTTCTGGAATCACAAGAGACTCCAAATAGCCAAAGAAATCTTGAAAAAGAAAAGCAAAGCGGCAGGCATCACAACTCTGGACTTGAAGTTATATTACAAAGCTATAGTAATCAAAACAGTATGGTAGTGGCACAAAACTAGATACACAGATCAATGAAACAGCATAGAAAACCCAGAAATAAACCCAAAATTATTTGGTCAGTCAATCTTTGACAAAGCAGAAAAGAAAACCCAATGGAAAAAGGACAGTCTTGTCAACAAATGGCCTTGGGAAAACTGGACAGAAACATGCAAAAGAAATAAATTGGCTCACTTTCTTACACTATCTACAAAAATAAATTCAAACTGGATTAAAGACTTAAATGTGAGACCAGAAAAATCCTAGAAGAGCACACAGAAAGCATAGGCAGTAACTTCTCTGACACTGGCTGTAGCAACTTTTCCTAGATAGGTCCCCTGAGGCAAGGGAAACAAAAAGCAAAATTTGATCAATCAACAAAACCAAAAGGTTACCTACAGAATGGGAAAATATATTTGCAAATGACATATCCAATAAAGGGTTGGTACCCAAAATATAAAAAGAACTTGTAAAAACTCATCACCCAAAACCCAAATAATCCAGTTAAAAAATGGGCAGAAGACATGAACAAACATTTTCAGAAGAAGACATGAGATGGCCAATAGACACATGAAAAGATGTTCATAACACTTAACATCAAGGAAATGCAAATCAAAACTACAATGAGATATCGCTTCATACCTGTCATAATGGCTGAAATCAACAACGCAAGAAACAACAGGTGTTGGCCAAGGATGTGGAGAAAAAGAAACCCTCTTGAACTGCTGGTGGGAATGTGAACTGATGCAGCCATTGTGGAAAACTGTATAGAGGTTAAAAATAGAACTACACTATGATCCAGTAATGGTAGTACTGGGTATTTACCCAAAGATCACAAAAACACTAATTCAGAAGGGATACATGCACCCTTATGTTTATAGCAGCATTATTTACAATAGCCAAGATATGGAAGTAAGCCAAGTGCCCATTGATAAATAAACAGATAAGATGTGGTATATATACAAGGGAATATTATTTGGCCATAAAAATAATGAAATCTTGCCATTGGAGCTAGAGAGTATACTACTAAACAAAACAAGTCAGTCAGAGAAAGACAAATATCATACGATTTCACTTATGTGGAATTTAAGAAACACAAAAAACCACCAAAGGAAAAAAAAAAGACAGAGAGAGGGGGAGAAAGAGACAAACCAAGAAGCAGACTCTTCAGTATAGAGAACAAACTGATGGTTACCAGAAGGGAGGTGGGGGGGATAGATGAAATAGGTGAGGGAAATTAAGGAGTGCACTTGTTATGATCAGCACAGGATGACTGTGGAATTGTTGAATCACTATACTGTGCACCTAAAATTAATAGAATACTATATGTTGACTAACTTGAATTAAAATTTTAAAAAAAGAAAGATTACTGTATAATAGGAAGAATATTCTTTTTTGTTCTTTCATAGTTTATTGTCAAGTTGTTTTCCATATAACACCCAGTGTTCAGCTCAACAAGTGCCTTCCTCCATGCCCATCACTCCCCTTCCCATCTCCCCCCATCAACCCTCAGTTTGTAATGGAAGAATATTATTGACATATTGTAGATACACATAACTGAAGCCCAGAAATATTAATTATTGTCCCAAGATTAGAACCATAATTTCTGAGTTCTATTTATCTTCCCTGGAAGGCCCCAAATTTGATTTGCTTTAGAAATCAAGGACTTCTGGTAAAAATTTTATAGCACTTTAAGGGGTGCCTGGGTGGCTTAGTCAGTTAAGCGTCCGACTTTCGCTTAGGTCATGATCTCGCAGTTCGTGGGTTCGAGCCCCACGTCGGGCTCTGTGCTGACTGCCAGCTCAGAGCCTGGAGCCTATTTCAGAGTCTGTGTCTCCCTCTCTCTCTGACCCTCTCCTGCTCACGCTGTCCCTCTCTCTCTCCTAGAAATAAATAAAAATTAAAAAAAAAGTTTTATAGCACTTTAAAATACAGTATAGCAAATAAATCTGATACTACTCAGACCTGGCAATACTATCATAGAAATGCATTTTGTTTTCCCTCTCTTTGCCCAAAGCTTCCAGGAGACTGGTGAAAGTGCCTGACTGCTGCAGCTCCTGCATGGTTTCCGTAATTACATCACTGAAAAACTGCCTATAAGAGAAACAAGAAAGATGAGTTAATGAGATAAATTTCCTTATGTTTACAAAGGGTTACAGAAGTCACACAAATTAAGATCTGGAATGAAAATCAGAACTAAGTTGGAATTATTCCTGGAATGCAAGAATAGTTTAACATTAGGAAGTCTATTAATAGAGCAGCGCCTGGGTGGCTCAGTCAGTTAAGCATCCAACTTAGGTTCAGGTCATGATCTCACAGTTCATGGGTTCAAGCCCCACATTGGGCCCCACATAGAGCCCTGTTTCGGGCTCCAGGCTAACAATGTGGAGCCTGCTTGGGATGGTCTCTCTTTTCCTCTCTCTCTGCCTCTCCCCCGCTCATGCTTTCTCTCAAAAATAAATAAACCAAGAAGAAAGTCTATTACTAGAATTCATCACATAAACAAAGGCAAAAGGAGAAAAAAAAGCATGACTATCACAAGAGATGGCAGAAAAGGCATTTGGCAAAAATCAATACCCATTCATTTAAAAATAAACATCAAAAACTCTTAGCAAACTAGAAATATAAGAGAACTTCCTTAACCGGATCAAGTTTACATACCAAGTACTAACAAACATTGAATGTACAGTATGATATTATTTATACAATATTTAAAAACATGTAAAACTAGGGGTGCCTGGGTGGCTCAGGCTGTTAAGCATTCAACTTCAACTCAGGTTATGATCTCAGTTCACAAGTTCATGTGGCGCCTGAGCTGACAATGTGGAATCCACTTAGGATCCTCTGTTCCCCTCTCTGCTCCTCCCCTGCTGGCTCACACGTGCTCTCTCTCTCTCAAACATAAACATTAAAAAAAAACCCATTTAAAACTATATGTACTGTTTAAATAAACCACATACATACCTAATGAAAGTATCACAATACATAACAGAATAATAAACACCATAATCAGAATAGAGTTCATCTTTGGGGGAAGAGTGAGGGAGACTAGCATCTGAGGCTTCAAACACGGGTGCCTGTTGGTCTGTTGAGCATTTGTCTTCAGCTCAGGTCAAGATCCTGTGGTACGTGAGTTCGATCCTCACATTGGGCTTGCTGCTGTCTGCCCACAGACCACTTTGGATTTTCTGTCCCCCTCTATCTCTGCTCCTCCCCCACTTGTGCCCGTTTCTCTCTCTCTCTCTCTCTCTTTTTTTTCTATCTCTCAGAAATAAACCTTTAAAATAAAATAAAATAAATTCTTAAGAAAAAAATGCTAAAGCAATCATGGTAAAATGTTAAGATTTGGTGTTTACACACATTTAAGTATTCATTATTTCATTATTTATATTTTTCTGCATTTTGGGGTACCTGGGTGGCTCAGTCAGTTGAACATCTAACTTTGGCTCAGGTCATGATCTCACAGTTTGTGAATTCAAGCCCCACATCGGCTTGCTGCTGTCAGCCTGTCAGCACAGAGCCCACTTTGGATCCTCTGTTCCCCTCTCTTTGCCCCTTCCTTGCTTGCTCTCTTCTCTGTCTTCTCCCTCAAAATTATATTTTGCTGCATTTTATATTTTATTATTTATTTTATTTTTTTTAATGTTTGTTTATTTTTGAGAGAGAGGGAGAGAGACAGAATGTGAATGGGGGAAGGGAGGAGAGAGACAGACTCCAAAGCTGAGCCATCAGCACAGAGCCCAATGTGGGGTTTGAACCCATGAGACATGAGATCATGACCTAGGCCAAAGTCAGACGCTCAACCAACAGAGACCTGGGTGCCTCATCTCTCTCTCTCAAAAATAAATAAATAATTCAAAAAATTTTTTAAAGAGCTAATAAAACCCTCACATTTTAGAGATGAGTAAACCCAGGCTCAGGAAGTTTAAATAGCTTGCCTAAGTTCACATAACTAATTTGAGAAAGAAGTATAACCATATAATTCAGGTTTCCTGACTCCTAGTCCATTGTTGTTTATAATATTCTCATGGGTAGAGAATTTTAAAAACTGCTATTTAATGTTTTGATATAGAGTCAGCAAGAGTTACACTCACTATTTTACATAATAATTTATTAACAACAGTTCCAAGAAAAAGATTCAAAAACTATACTAAGAAAAAAGTTAGTACACCAAAGTGAAAAAAACCAATTGAAAAGATATAAGCCATCACATGGAGACTGAAAAGGACATTAACAAGACTGGGTGTTTATAAGCTGGATACCTTTCTGTCATGTATACAAATCCGAGCCAGATTGATTTTAACAAGAAACATTAATGAACAAACAGGGACTCTAGATGCTGGCGAGGATGTGGTGAAATGCACACCCTCCTACACTGTTGGTGGGAATGTAAACTGGTGCAGCCACCCCTGGAAAACAGTGTGGAGGTTCCTCAAAAAATTAACACTAGAACTCCCCTATGACCCAGCAATAGCACTGCTAGGAATTTACCCAAAGGACACAGGAGTGCTGATGCATAGGGGCACATGGACCCCAATGTTCATAGCAGCACTCTCAACAATAGCCAATACATGGAAAGAGCCTAAGTGTTTATCTACTGACGAATGGATCAAGAAGATGTGGTTTATCTATACAATGGAATACTGCATGGCAATGAGAAAGAATGAAATCTGGCCAAGTGTAGCAACGTGGATGGAACTTGAGGGTGTTATGCTGAACGAAATAAGTCAGGCAGAGAAGGACAGATATTATATGTTTGCACGTACAGGTGGATTAGGAGGAACTTAACGGAGGACCATGGGGGAGAAGAAGGGGAAAAACAGTTGGGGAGAGGGAGGGAGGCAAACCATGAGAGACTCTTGAATACTGAGAACAAACTGAGGGCTGATGGGAGTGGGGGAGAGGAGAAGGGGGGTGATGGGCATGGAGGAAGGCACGTGTTGGGATGAGCACTGGGTGTTACATGGAAACCAACTTGACAATAAACTATGAAAGAAAATAAAGACAAGAAACATTACCCCTCTGATGGAGGGATTGAAAGGTTTTCCTATAAAAGGACAAATAAATAAATATAAATAAATAAAATAAAATAAAATAAATAAATATAAATAAAATAAATTTTTTTTTGCAAGCCATACATTCTCTGTTGCAACTACTCAATTCTGCT
>NW_027530544.1:4229637-4240049 GCF_008692635.1 Crocuta crocuta | reverse complement strand
ACAGACCACAGGCTGCATTTGGCTAGTGGCCCTGGATAATTGCTCTAAGCATTCATTTACCAACAATACTTATCACATTACATCCTCTTTTATTTTTTATTTTATTAAAAAATTTTTTAATGTTTATTTATTTTTGAGAGAGAGACAGAGACAGAGCGTGAGCAGGGGAGGGGCAGAGAAAGAGGGAGACATAGAATCTGAAGCTGAGTCCAGGCTCTGAGCTGTCAGCACAGAGCCCAACATGAGGCTCAAACTCAAGAACCATGGGATCATGACCTGAGCTGAAATCGGATGATCAACAAACTGAGCAACCCAGGCACCCCATATTATGCTTTTATAATAGTTTTATACTATTAAACTTAACAGGCTTGTCAGCAAGCCAGTTGACAACAAAAAACTGAATACTGAGACAATGGAAACTGAGACTACTTTTAAGAAATTCTCGGGGCACCTGGGTGGCTCAGCTGGTTAAGTTCCCACTCTTGATTTCATATCACAGTTAGAGATTGATCCCTGAGTTGGACTCTGCTTGGAGTGGGGAGCCTGCTTAAGATTGTCTCTCCCCCTCTGTCCCTCTTCCCCACTCTCACTCTCCTTCTCTAAATATAAAAAAATAAATAAAATAAAAATAAAAACTGGAAACAAAGGCTCAAGAACTTGCCCATGATCATATAGCCACCATTCTTTCAATTGTACTATATTTCCTCTGGGCAGTCTTTAGCTAATTCCATTATCAGTAGTAGCTTTGCATATAATGACCAATTCATAAGAGAAGACAGCAGTCAGTCACCCTTGCGTCCATTTTTCATCCATAATAAATACACTATTACATTTCCAAATATGATCTCCTTCCTTACCTATCCACCTGAATTTTTTTCAGTGTCTCTGTAGACATTATGGTCTGTCTTGTAGGTTTTTTGAAGACAACATCTTGCATTTTGTTAAATTCGTCGGCCAATTGGCTTCCTTGTCTGATTTCTGGCAACTTGGTTTCTTCTTTAGGTAAGAATGGACTGGACATTTTCGAGGTTTTGGGGGCATCTGAAAGTTTTTCTAAGTTCTTTCCTTCAAAATTAACTTCTTTATTTTTTTTCTAAAAACAAGAAATAGTGTTTTATGTAATACAGATTTTTAAGAGTAAAGAAACAATGCTATACAGGGCCTCTGCCTACATTTTTCAACCTCATTTTCGGCCACTTGTATTCAACACACAAGAAAATTACCCTTTTCTTGAGCCACACAAACCACGTCCTGCTATTTTGTGCTTTCCTGCCTCTAGACAATATTCCTTTTCTTTTTTTTTTTTTTTTTTAAATTTATTTCTAAGAGAGAGAGAGACAGCATGAGCAGGGGAGGGTCAGAGAGAGAAGGAGTCACAGACTGAAACAGGCTCCAGGCTCTGAGCTGGCAGTCAGCACAGAGCCCAACGTGGGGCTAGAACCCACGAACTGCGAGATCATGACCCAAGTGAAAGTCGGACGCTTAACCGACTAAGCCACCCAGGCGCCCCGACAATATTCCTTTTCTGTCTTTCCTCAGTGTACCACCAGGTAAGCTTTAAAACTATGATCAAAGGAAAAGTTATTTGTGAAACATCTCCATTAGCAGACATTTACCATATTGTAATTATTTGTATAAATGTTTCCATCAGATTGTAAATTCTGTGAGAGAAGGGACAGTTAGAGATTTTGGTGCACCTCAAAATCTTTCTGAAACAGGGCAACCTGAGTGGCTCAGTCAGTTAAGCCTCCGACTCTTGATTTTGATTTAGGTGATGATCTCACTGTTCATGAGATTGAGCCCCATGTCAGACTCTGTACTGACAGCAAGAAGTCAACTTGAGATTTTCTCTCTCTCCCTCTCTTGCTGCCCCTCCCACTTGCTCTCTCTCTCTCTCTCAAATATAAATAAATAAATAGGGGTGCCTGGGTAGCTCAGTCTGTTAAGATACTACTCTTGATTACGGCACAAATCATGATCTCATGGTTCTTGAGTTCAAGCTCCATGTTGGGCTCTAGACAATGCAGAGACCGCTTGGGATTCTCTGTCTCCCTCTCTCTCTGCTCCTCCCCTGCTCACGATCTCTCGGTCTCAAAAATAAATAAACACTAAAAATTGACAAACAGGGGCACCTGGGTGATTCAGTGGGTTAAGTGTCCAACGTTAGCTCAGGACATGATCTCACAGTTTGTGGGTTCAAGCCCTGCATCGGGCTCTGTGCTGACAGTTCAGAGCCTGGAGTCTGCTTCAAATTCTGTGTCTCCCTCTCTCTCTGCCCCTCCCCCCTCTCAAAAAATAAATAAACATTAAAAAAATTTTAAATAATCAAATATTTTAATAAATTCAATTCTTTTGTAGGCGCCTAGGTGATTCAGTCAGTTAAGCATCTGACTTCAACTCAGGTCATGATCTCACAGTTTGGANCCCACTTGCTCTCTCTCTCTCTCTCAAATATAAATAAATAAATAGGGGTGCCTGGGTAGCTCAGTCTGTTAAGATACTACTCTTGATTACGGCACAAATCATGATCTCATGGTTCTTGAGTTCAAGCTCCATGTTGGGCTCTAGACAATGCAGAGACCGCTTGGGATTCTCTGTCTCCCTCTCTCTCTGCTCCTCCCCTGCTCACGATCTCTCGGTCTCAAAAATAAATAAACACTAAAAATTGACAAACAGGGGCACCTGGGTGATTCAGTGGGTTAAGTGTCCAACGTTAGCTCAGGACATGATCTCACAGTTTGTGGGTTCAAGCCCTGCATCGGGCTCTGTGCTGACAGCTCAGAGCCTGGAGCCTGCTTTGGATTCTGCATCTCTTTCTTTCTCTGTCCCTCCCCATTTTTGCTCTCTCTCTTTCTCTCTCATGCCGGGAGCCGCACCGGCCTCTCTGGATGGCAGTCACAGCAAGGAAATGGCAATGTTTGCACAGCTTCTGCCATGAGAAATGAAGACTAATATCTCCTTCTGCTACTACTGGCTCATGTTGGAAATGAGCCTGCTGGTATTGACCAGGCCTCCCAATATTCCATATCAGACCCATATTCTGAATACAGATACCTCATAAGGAAAAGCATATTCCTGCCTTTACAAAAGAGACTTTAGATGAAAGCTCTATGGGCGATTGTCAAAAGGCTCTTCCTACGGGCCTTGCAGATCCAAAACTTAGAGAATAAAGGGGGTTAAGAACACAAGAGTTACTATTGAGCCTGGTCCCATATCAGAAGAGCCTAATTTATAGTTAAGGTACAGATAAGTACAGAACATAACTTACTAATTGGTGAAGTATGGCAGTCCCTTCCTCAAGGCCTACATTCCACAAACACCCTCCCTTACACTGGCAACTGGGATGAGGATAGATAAGCGTAGCTAAAACATAAACCCAGGTGCAAAGATGGACACATTTAGGGCCCGCATGATGGCTTCCACACACAAACCAATTCAGAAACATTCATCCTCTTGAGAGCCAGACAGAATGACTCCTAGCTTATCTATATACAACCTAACCTATATATTATCCTGTTGATCACTAAGAGCATCCTTGGTTGTAAATTCACTATGACTGAGATAATTCTGCAAAATATCAAAAACTTGTTATCGCAAAAGGCCTCCCATTGTAGAAATTCCTTTCTCTGACTTCATGTTGTTGCTGAACCTTTAAATAAAGACACAAAAAACTGACAGGACAGAGATGCCTGCCTGGTGATCAGAAAGAATCTCGGGGCTCTCTCACTCTCTTTCGCCGACACCGTTCATCCTTCAGGGACCCCTGGACCTGTCGGAGCCGGCGTGGCCTCTGACACTCTCAAAAATAAATAATTAAAAAATAAAGTAAAATAAAATAAATAATTCTTTGGGGAATAAGATTGGATAATAAATGTGGCCATCTTTAATAGTTTCATTGCCTAGTTTCATTAGGTATGGGAGACTCAAAATGCTTATTGAACATATGAATTTCAAATATAAAGAATAAAAGGAAAATCATATCAAAGAGTATAAGTTGGTATAATTAGTAGTGTGGTATAGATTTTAAAGTCATTTAGGAAAAGGCCAAAATAATTTATTTTTCAGACCCAAATTGAACACTAAAGGGTAGGCATGAACCATGGGAATAGCATATGTCTTTTAACTGATGATTCCTACGTAATCTGTGGCTAAAAGCTTTAGCTTTTGAGAGGCCATATAACATAGTGATTATGCCTAAAAACTCTGAAACCAAACTTCCTTATTTGAATCCTGGCTTTATTTCTTACTAAACCATATTAAATTAAGAACTATTTAATATCTCTATGCCTCCATTTTCCCATTGGTAAAATAGAGATAATAGTACCTGCCCTCATAGGGTTATTAAAAGGATTAAATAAATTAATATACATAAAGCATTTAGAACAGGACACAGAACTTTGTGAGTCGTGCATTTGTTATGATTACTTAAATTCTCATGCTGTCCTACACACAGAAGAAAAGTTTATTTTCACACTGACACCAAAGCCTAGGTCTTCCTTAGCTAAACTTCGACTAGCCCAGAAATGTTAAAAACTATCCATGAATGGTTAATAAACACAGACTCAAGGACATGTCTCTTTACATCAACAATAAGCAAAGATTCAGATCTGAGGAAAACATTTATAAGCAAGTACAAAACAAAATGCCACCTTAAATAAGAATTAAGTTTTTAAAATGTTTTTTAAATTAAAATTAATTTGGCTACAAAGAGAATAGAAGTGTAGTGTTTTAACAATTGAACTGAAACTTACCTAGACGTAAGGAAACCCTGAAGGGTGGTTATTCTTTTAGATTTTACCTAGGTAGGGAAGGGTAGGGAAGGGGACAGCATAAGGCCTAGGAGGCTCTGTTTTTCTATTTCCCTGTTTTTCCTTTACCTTTATGCTTGGGCATCTGGAAAAGGAAGCAAATGTGTCAAGCAGCCTGATTTACTGATTACTACAAATAAATATGAATTTTCCCTTAAAAGAGAGAATTTAAGGGAACTAGCTAATTATTTTAGCTCATTCACTAAAAAATATTTATATATCGCACACACTATGTACAAGGTAGGGTATTAGACTCTAAGGGAAAAGGTAAGAGAAACAATATCCCTGCAGGAAAGCTCTTCCCAAATTTTGGTCCACTTACTCCCACTTCTGGTAGAATCTGATACATTAGTGTATTTTTCATCATGCCACTTCATGCTTTTACAAATTAAAATCTATTTGGAGATGTCCTTAGCTATAAAAATGTCTATAAAAGAGTGATAATGCTAACTAATCTTTCATCCCAAGGTTGTTGGAAAGGCTAAACAATATGAAGCCTTTGGAGAAAGAAAACATCCATGTATATACTAAGGACTTAAAATATAATCCTATGCCCTTACAGGGCAATGACATTGTAAAATTAATGAGCTAGAAGTACTATTATGAAGTAAGAGAATTATCTTAAGAGATTCATAATTTAATTTCATAAAGTTGTAGAACTAACTTATAATGACAAAAGAGCTGTTAAGCTTCTATCAATCAAGATAAGAGTACACTACCATAAAATCACAAGCAGGGGCCTCTGTTAAGTCAGAAAATTTTGCGGGTGAAGATCACTATCACAAATCAGAATAAAATAGTGCAAAAATTTTGTTCTTTAATTAGTGAAGTAGTGACTGCTGCTGAATTGTTCATAGATTTGGGTTTTTCATTCTCTCTTGAGTTTCTATGAAGGCAAATTACCTTTTATTAGCCTGAGAATATCACTGATAAGTCTCATAAGGTTTTATCTTGTTAACTATCTTTTTATTTTTGATTGTCACTGAAGGAGACAATAAATAAGAAGGAAACCCTAGAATCTTTACTATTTATTATCTAGCTTAATGTATGAATTAGACTCTTATTCTAAATGCATTGAAAGGCTTAGTTCTTGGGTTTTTGATCTCTTTGCCTTTCATAAATTGATAAAAAATTAATTTGTTATAAAATTCCTGATCTCATTAATGTAATTTTTTTCCAAGTTTTTTTTTTTTTTTTTTTTTTAATTCTACTTAGTTAACATATGGTAAAACTGGTTTCAGGTATAGAATTTAGTGATTCACCACTTACATATAACATACAGTGCTCAACACAAAGTGCCCTCCTTAATGCCCATTATCCATTTAGCCCATCCCCATGCCCACCTCCTTCCATCAACCCTCAATGTTCTCTATAGCTAAGCCCGTTAATGTTGTTTTAAAACCAACCTGAAACTCACAGAATGTTAGCATTGGAAGGGACTATGTGGATCACTTAGCTAAAACTCTATTACACTTTAGGGGAACCTGGCTAGCTCAATCAGTGGAGCATGCAACTCTTGACCTCATGGCTATGAGTTTGAGTCCCGCATTGGGTGTGGAGATTACTTAAAAAAAAAAAAAAAATTAAAACAAANCACACACACACACACACACACACACACACACACACACAAACTTCATCACATTTTACAAATGAGAACATGAAGACCAAGAAAGTGAAATGAACTGACAGTACTCAACTAAACTGCAAAGAGCTCCTGGCTCCAAATCCAGTATTCTTTAAAGTAATTTTTATTAAGTTTTTTGAGAGAGAGAATGAGCAGGGGAGGTACAGACAGGGAGGGAGAGAATCTGAAGCAGGCTCCACAGCATCAGTGCAAGGCCAGATGTGGGGCTTAAACTCATGTACCATGATCTGACCCAAAACCAATGGTTGGACACTTTGACTGAGCCACCCAGGTGCTGCTCCAAATCCAGTGTTCTATTAAAATTTTGTATAACTTTCAAACTTTAATAAAAGTTTAACAAACCCAGACTATACATATCATCATAATAATTATTATTTAAAAACTGTAAGGTGAAATTAAACGTAATTATGTAGTCACAATAAATATGGACTTCTTTTCCATTAGACATGGAAAGCAATGAACTTTGTTGTTTATGTAGCAATTTTCATCTGTCATAGAATCAGAATTAGTATATTCTATACAAATCATATAAGGTAATTTTGCTGAATAAATGTGTATTTGTACTTATAAATTTTTTCCATTTTACACTACAATCTAAGTTATTTAAATTTATAAGAGCTTGAGAATTTGTGAAAATTTTGCTATCAAGTTGAATGTTTTGATAATTCGATAGCCCTTTGAGGAGGAGTCCATAACACCACTGAAAATGGCTGACATAATGGTGTAGCTGGAAATCCAAAAGGCAGGTTGTAACAAATTCAACAACATAACAAAGTCATTTTAGAATAAAGAAACATTAAGAAGGTCCAACTGAATTTCCTCCCACTACTGTTCAATTAGCTTTCAGCAGATAAGGAATAGAAGACAGGTACGACAACTCAGTAATCTGGCTACTCTCAGTACATACACCATATACTGATTTAACTATAGGCCTTTTTGAATGATGCCAACATATCAGAAGAAAAGGATACTCTGACTGGCAATGTCTCTTGAGCTATTGGTATCTCACCCCATCGATTCAGAGTACATATCTCAGGTAATTATTACAGCCTTTTTAATCTCAGATAAAGGTACTATTTCCCGTGTTAAATTTAATGGCATAAATACTGTACATGATAGAGAAATAAAAAGAAAAGAAAGCAAAAATCAAATGATGGTGAGTGTATATACCACGCTGACACTTTGTCCTCTTTCATACTGAACTGGCATGATGTAGTTCAGAATAGAGAGCTGATCTGTGGTATCCTCCAGAACTGCAGAGATCCTCAGCACATCTAGAATGGAGAGTGGTTCTATGATTTCCGGGATGATGTCTATGTTTGTTTCTTCAGCTGTTTCTTTTTCTTCCTCTACAGCAGCAGGTGGCTCACCTATCACTGACACTGTCATCTCAGAATGCCAGACTTTTGATGGAAGATTTGAGGCTTCTAATTGGTCTCTAAAGAAACAGAAAAAAAGAAAAGTAAAAAAAAGTCGGCCACCAAATGTTTAAAAATTGCATAAACTCAAAAGCACAGGGAACATATAGATTGGCTCCTGTGAAGGCCATATTGTCTAATAATATAACCAACATAAAGAACAAAAGTAGTTCACATGTGGTTCTGCTAAATATCTCCCTGTGACATTCTGACTAACCAAAGGCAAGCCACTTGCTGGGTAAAATTCTGTGTAACCCATACTATTTGGCTATGCCTAACCAATTTGAATTTGAACCCAAATTAACTTTTTTTCAAGCAACGTCTTTAGATGCTAACCAAAAGTGTCTCATGATTAATAAAAAATGGAATATAGCAGGAGCACCCAGCTGGCTCAGTCTGTGGAGCATGTGACTCTTGATCTTAGGGTTGTGAGTCTGAGCCCCAGGTTGGTACACAGTTTACTTTAAAGGGAAAAAAAAGGATTTAAAAAGTACATTAACAACAAAAACAAAATGTAGTAACCAGTCTCCAAAGTGGGCCCATATGAGTCTTACCTTCTTGTATTCATGCCCTTTCTCTCCCATATTAATAGGACTAACTAAGCTATGTAACCAGGAGGATATTATGGGTTCCAAGGTTAGGTGATAAAAGACATTGCAGCTTCTCTCTTACTGTCTCATATCTTTCACTCTGTGAGAAGCCAGCTGCCTTGTCATGAGGACACTTAAACAGCCCTTTGGAGAAGTCTGTGAAGGAGAGAACTATGGCTTCTTACCAACAGCCAGCATCAACTCCCCAGCTATGTGGGAGTGAATCTTGCAGCCCCAGTCAAATTTTCAGATGATTACAGTCCTGGGCAATTTCAGCCTTATGACAGACCCCAAGCCAGCACCATCCATTCAGCTAAGCTGCTCCCAAATTCCTGACCCACAGAAATTGTGTGAAATAATAAAAGTTTGTATTTTAAGTTACTAAGCTTTGGGATAATTTATTACATAGCAATAGATAAATAAATAAATTTAGCATAAGGCATAATTCAAATATGTTTATACACATGCACACATACACAAAATAAACTGGAATTTTGAACATACTCTTCCATTCCTCTTAAGCTACTTGTAACTTCCATGGTACACGTACAATCTCACAAGAAATGCAGTCACCTAAAATGGGAAAAAAACACTGAGATTAGTTTAAGGGAGTGTTGAGTGACATTTAAATTATTGCTATCTTTTCATTAAGAAGAAATTAAAGAATTATGAGTGCTGTGGCATATCTCTTTTTTATGCTTATCAGAGCAGTCCCAGCAATGGAAAAACCTCTGACATCATGTGATGCAGGACTATTAAGTAGTC
The DNA here is from genome assembly GCF_008692635.1 of Crocuta crocuta. Taxonomy (NCBI): domain Eukaryota; kingdom Metazoa; phylum Chordata; class Mammalia; order Carnivora; family Hyaenidae; genus Crocuta; species Crocuta crocuta. The sequence goes on along the minus strand of NW_027530544.1, from coordinate 4,230,820 downwards.
AATTTAATTACTGACAAATGAAATTATTGGTAAATGAAATCTTTGAGTTTGTTCTTATGGTAAATTATATACAACATGGTTTTCATATTATATTATATTCTGCTTTTTAATTGGCAATATTTATATAATAGATTTACTTTTCTGTTATTCTGATTACTAAAATGTTTAATTAGATCATTTCATTTCCCTGATCTGTCGGATAACAAAATTTATTGCACTTGGGCTTAGAATACACAAAGATTGTATTTAGGAAAGCTGCATTAACTTGTTGGGATGAACACTGGGTGTTGTATGTAAGCCAATTTGACAATAAATTATATTTAAAAAAAAAAAGCAAAGCTACATTAATCCTGAAAATCCTAAAAGTAGTTTACTACTGCTATCAAGATATTACATTTCCATAAGCCAAAAACCCTTTGGTGCTTAAATGAGCTTTATAATAAGAACATCCTATGGAGAATTTTGCTCTATGCTGAATGAATAGTGAATGTTAAGTTTCCAATATTATTTTGTATAAAGGTGATATGTTTCACAAAACAGAAGTCTCATATGTAAAAATGAAAACACATAAGATAGAATCTTTATATAAACTGAATAAAGGATACTCCGAACTAGCCAAATTTTCTGGTACAAGGGCATTCTTAGGAGAAAGTATCATGGTGTTAAGGAGATTTTGTTCTTTTGTTGTGGTGTTGTTTATTTTTCCTTTTTTTAGGCTTGGGGCATAGGTAAATGTGCTTCATGCAATAAGATAGGGTTATGCTAATGCACTATTCGTTGTGTTCATGCTGTTCTGGTTTTTCATTCCTCAGTGATAGAAATCTAGGAGTCATTCCTGCTTCCTCCTTCATCTTGACCTCAGCATTTCCCAATCCAAGCCATCACTAAGCCCTGTGGATTCTTTTTTCTTTTTCCATATCCCCCAACACTATGCTGGACCTGGCTATTATTTCTTGCTTGAAGAACTCTAACAGCCCCCAAATTGGAAGCAATCTTTTTTAAATGAAAAATTGAAAATATAAAAAATTAAAATCAATTTTTAAAACAGGAAATCTGATCATGTCTCTCCTTAGAACCCTTCCATGGTTTCCCATTGCCTTAGGATAAAAGCTAAAATTCTAAACTTGACCCATAAGGCTTGTACGATTTGTCCCTGCTCTGTTCCTCCTCACATATTCACTCA
>NW_027530544.1:4222970-4229534 GCF_008692635.1 Crocuta crocuta | reverse complement strand
GGCACCGCCCCCCCCCCCCTTTTTTAAACCAGAACATTTATCTTGTGACTAATCGTTGAAATCTTTCAGATGAACTGGATGCTGCAATAGCTGCCCTCTTGGGTTTAGGTGTTGTTCCTTCACGGAACCCATGCCTGAATCTGCAGTATATAATTTTTAGGGGTCTTATTTGACTGGTCCTAGTGGTATTCCATCTTTTAACCTTGGCACTCCAGTTATACTTTCTCTTCCATTTGGCAAGATAGCCACATTTGCCACAGGTTAACTTCTGCAGGTGGTAGGCCTTAGAGCTATAGCGGTGGCACAATGTGTGTGTCTTATTGCAATGCTTTCCAAATGATGACGTCCCCTTCATCATCTTGTTTCCACAACTGAGACCAAAGAGCGGCACTGTCTTTTTCTTGTTCTCAGGGCTCCAGCCTTGATGGGCTTCTTTTAGTTCTTCCATGGAATCACAGCACCTTCCAACTCAGATCTTTGCACACGCTAAGATTTAATTTTTTTAATGTTTATTTATTTTTGAGAGAGAGAGAGGCACAGAGTGCAAGTAGGGGAGGGGCAGAGAGGGAGGGAGACACAGAATCCAAAGCAGGCTCCAGGCTCTGAACTGTCAGCATAGAGCAGGACACGGGGCTCAAACCCACAAACCGTGAGATCATGACCTGAGCCGAAGTCAGACACTTAACCAACTAAGCCAGCCAGGCGCCCCTATTCCTTCTATTTGAACCACTTTTCCCCTCACCTCTTCACTTCATAAAGTCCCACTGATGGATCAGATACCAGCTTAAATCAGCGGCATTTTGCCGGGTATCTGTCATTTGCTCTAAATCCAATCTGCACCATTTTTCTGTGTCTGAGAGGCTGACCATATGGAGTGCATTAACAGGAGATTCCACAGAGACTCTAAGTGTAGGAGTGAGATCAAATGTTTATCTTCCCAGTTCCCTCCCTGCCAGATCACCATTGGTTGGCTGTTTCTCTATCAGAGACCATAGCACCTGTCAAGCAATCATCTCCATATTGCCCTCTCTTGGGGGCTTAGGTAACTATTTCTGCTCCATGTCCCTGGAGACTAAAATCATCCCTTATAGTTTCACTTCTGCCAACATTTTTGTAAGTAGACCTTTTATTACATTCTGAACACTATTATTGTTTCCATCCAGGGCAATACTGACTGATGCAATGATCTATGTGTGTATACACACACACACACACACACACACACACACACAAGTATACAAAATATATATACATGTGCAAATAGCTAAAACAAAAATTTCATAAAAACATTTACCCTTAACATGTGTTATACATTCTGATACTTCTGATTCTGTCATATTTCATGTAAAAAGTATTTTACTTATTACTTTCAGGTAATCTATATACCCAACATGCAGCTTGAACTCACAACCTTGAGATCAAGAGTCCCAATGTCTAGGGATGCCTGGGTTGTTCAGTTGGTTAAGCGTCTCACTTTGGCTCAGGTCATGATCTCACAAGTTCATGAGTTCAAGCTCTGTGATGGGCTCTGTGCTGACAGCTCAGAGCCTAGAGCCTGCTTCAGATTCTGTGTCTCCTTCTCTCTGCACCCCCTCCAACTCACATGCTCTTGTGTGCTCTCTCACTTAAAAACAAAATAAACATTAAAGTCACGTGCTCTACTAACTGAGCCAACCAGGTGCCTCTGCATAAAAAGTGTTATAATCACAATACACTACTGGGCCATCAGGTGCAGTTTGAAAAATGCCTTCTGCAAGTGACATCAGTCTGGATCAGGATTCCCCTGTTCTAGTGCCCACTGCACTCTTATTTTCCTGTAGAGCTGTCTTCACAATCTGTAATGTTGTCATTCCTCACCACTGGACTGTTAAGTGTCATGAAAGCAGGAACCAGGGTAAGGACACTCACTATTATAGCCTGTTTCAGGCCCTGTGCTCAATAAGTATTTGTAGAGGAAATGAATGAACAAGGAAATGAACCAACATTTAATGTGTTATTCCTCCCAGGACTATTTACACTTAGATTTCTAATATGCCTAATGGTAGGACTGTAGTATTTCTGGGATAAAGAAAACTGGATGGATGGAGTGAATTATAAGGTACATACATTCTATCGTATGTACCGTATCGTATGTATCATATTTAAGAAAGAATCTGATTTTAAATATGACTTATAGATATCTATTTTATAAAAATTTGGAGTCATCCTTTTCTCTCTCATTCCTTACCCATCAGCAAACCCTGTCAGTGCTACATTTAAAATATATTAAAAAATATATATATATATTCAGTATTTCAGTACTTATCACTCCTGTCTACATGACATAACCTATCAGGATCATCACAGTAGCCTGGTTGTTCTCCCTGCTGGTGCCCTTGCTTCCCTTCAGTCTCAACAGAGTAACCGTGTTAAAATGTTAAGTCTAATTGAGTCACTCCTTATTATAGAGCCCTCAAATGGTTTATCTTCTCAGAGTAAAAGCCTTCTTTACACTGGCCTCCCTGCTTAATTTTTTTCCTCCATAGAGAAATTTTCTCACATTGGCTTCTAATGTGCCATATATTTTACTTGCTTACTGCCTTGCTCTCTCTCTAGGACGTAAGCTCTACGGGGGTTGAGACCTGTAGTTTTGTTTACTGATGTAATCTCCGAGGCAACAAAACTTGGTACACGGTAGTCCTTCAATCAACTGTTGAATAAACGAATGTCATCCACAGAGAAATCCAAGTAAATGTGCAATAATTAGGCAGTGTAAACCTCTGAAGACCCAACTCGTGTGGGCACGGTGCTGGGTGCCCCACGGGTTTGACAGCTGAATGAGCTCTCCGTAAAACGCAATAAGGCCTTTTCTGGGCAGTCCTACTCACTCTGTTGTCAAAACGAAGGATGCGGGCAAAAACTTAGGTCATTTCTTCAGAGATAAAGGAGTACGAGAAAAAGAGTAAGGGGGGACAACGTAAAGAGTTCCTGCCTTCGTATTCCTGGCTTTTCTCTTCCACTTTAGGATCCAAGAAGCTCCGTTTACCCTACTCCTTTCCGGAATGATACCCCCAAGTTGGCGAATCAAATCTGGGGTACCGGAGGTGGGTAGATTTCCTCCAGACCAGCTTCACTTTTTCCACCTAAGGAACCAAGCTATGGTGTTTCTCTGGCAACGCTAAACCTCAGGGGACCTTTTTTTCTCCTCCTCTAGCTGGCTACCATCGTGCCTTACTCTGTTTCAAGATAATATATATTGTAGCTTACAAGACAAAATGATAGAGGGAAAGAATTGTAAGAGTTCTCGTGAATGCGGTTTGTTTCCGTCAGAAGGCAATTACTGAGGCCTTTATTTATTTTTTTTTTTGGCGGTCGCGGAAGATGCCTAAACTGAGGGCGGGGAGGAGAAGTGTTTATCCCATAAGGCCACGCGGTGGGGCCTCGCCTTTCTCTTTCCGCCATCTTTGAACCCGTGGAGGTGAGCGGGGCTCCGGCTGTTGAACTTTGGGTGCAAATAAGTGGGGTGAGCTGAACAGTATGCCTCGGCAAGACACTGGTGCGGCTCGGAGACCTTGCCAGCCAGTGATTTCTGTGGATTCCAGCAGCAGGGAAGACAGGATTGAGGAGATGTGGGATTGATGGTGCTGGTCCCCGGACGCCCGGAAAACGCGCCTTCCCGTCATCTGTTGCTCTCTGGGCCTTAGCGGAGTAATAGATGCACTTTGTCCGCTTGAGATTCCCCCCGTTTGAGGCAGTGGCTCCTTTAGTATGAGTTCTTTTTCTGTTTGTTACCACCCCAACCCAGGTTTTGTCTACAGTCTCCCGTTTGCTCAGCTTTTCTTTCCCATTCAGTGCTTTAGTTTTACTTTCTGTGTGTTTCTCTGCTTCCTCGATCTTTTTTTTTCTACTGATCGTGGCATGAATATTTTTTAGGGCTCCCTTTCGGAGTTTCTGGGAGCTATTTCTTTCACTCTAGAATCTTGGCACTTTCGTTTTGGTCCTCGTTTTGGAGTTTGCTCCGTTATCAGCCATTGTCTGAAGCTGGGAAGTCTTGCCCGACTGCTTCTAGTAGAGTTCATGGTATCCTTACGTTACCCCATACTCGTAACATGATATGCCGAGCAAAAAGGGGATTTGTTTGACCAGTTTAAGAAACGAGAGGGGACTGGGTGGAAAACGTGTTTTGCAAGATTTTAAACTGGTTGTTTGTTTGTTTAAGGCCTGCTGGGAACAGGACTCCTGAAACGACAAATATGTCTGGAAGGTACAAGTTTTAAATTTAATTGCTTTGTATTTGTATTTTTTTGTCTATTAAGCGTGAAGATGAACGTGAGCTTAAGACTAATGGGAGAAAACTAGATGTTTACTGATAGGTAGCTTTTAAGTAGGGTTCATTACAAGCCAGACCTTACGACTGAAGTGAAATGAGATCTTTTAACAACTTGTTACTCTATATTTTGTTTTAGGTTGTGGTCCAAAGCCATTTTTGCTGGCTATAAACGGGGTCTCAGGAACCAGAGGGAGCACACAGCTCTTCTTAAAATTGAAGGTGTTTATGCCCGAGATGAAACTGAGTTCTATCTAGGCAAGAGATGTGCTTATGTGTACAAAGCAAAGAAGTAAGTTTATAATATTAATGCCTTTAAAATTTTTAATTAAGAATTGTCTTGTTTTCTTGTTCAAAGAAGACTTAATAAAAAATGTTGGTAAAGTAGTTGGTACTTTTTTTCCACTTTGGATCTTTGATGATCTTCACTGGAGGTTATAGAAGGATGTTACTTGTCTAGGTAGTATTGGATTTAGGAATCTTCTGCACTTAGGAAAATTACAGCTGTTAATTGTTTCAAGGAAGGAACCAGCCCCTTATATTAGGCTTTTTTTTTTTTTTAATGTTTATTTTTGAGAGAGAGACAGCATGAGCAGGGGAGGGGCAAGAGAGGGAGACAACAGAATCTGAAGCAGGTTCTGAGCTGTAAGCCGGTCGCTGGGCCTGAACCCATGAACCGTGAGATTGCACCCTAAGGATTGATTCTTAAACTCATTTCACACCATTTGAAGTCTGTGGGGACATGGCTTTCATCTTTGCCCCCTCCCCCTTTCCTTCCTGCAACTGATCCTTTATAATTAAGGTCATCCGTATATTGCTCCCTGTCTCATTTAGTGAAAGCAAAGGTCATGAAGGAGGCTTCACTCAGGGTTCCCTAGTTCTACTCTTAACCTAGCTAGGATTCATTCCATACCTTCTGCTTTTCCACAAGCCAGGGAACACAGCTTCCTCAGGTTAACACAGGCTATTCTTACCTTCCAGTCTTTGTTCAGTGTTATTTTCTCAGTGAGGCCTTTCCTGGCTATTTAAAATTACCAAAGAAGTTTCTCCCTCTCCAGACACACAAACATCTTATAAAAGTGGCTGGCATATAGTAGGTACTTGACTTGTTGCATGAATGATGCCCCAGACTTTTTTAAGTTTCTCAGGTGACCTTTGTGAGCCCCTGGTCAAGAGTTGATCCTGAATTTGTATCACATTTGACTGGTTGCATCTTTCTCCTCTCTCTTCTCCCGTTTTAATATCAGCAACACAGTGACTCCTGGTGGCAAACCGAATAAAACCAGAGTAATCTGGGGAAAAGTAACTCGTGCTCATGGAAACAGTGGCATGGTTCGTGCAAAATTCCGAAGCAACCTTCCTGCTAAAGCCATTGGCCACAGAATCCGTGTGGTAAGTACAATTATTAAAGTGTTACCAGTGGATGGTGCTGCAAAATCAACAGCTATTGTGTAGATGTATTATGAACATCAGATTCTTGGCATTAGAGGGAAAGTAGAGGCAGCGTGTTAGAGTCGGTCACGTCTAGGTTTCAGATTTTGCTAAAGCTGTAGGGGTTGGGGATAGTATTTAAATGAACAATTTTCTGGCAGCAAAGATTTATTGGATACAAGTGAAGGTTAGAAAAATTCACCTTTTCCTGGCATAATTCATAATATTTCCATCTTTTTATCAGGACAGTCTTATTAGAATAGTATTTTATAGTAGAAAGTCGATGCTTATGTGACAGTCTTGGTGGAATAGGTGTTACAGGGGTGCCTGGGTGGCTCAGTTAAGCACCAACTTTAGCTTGGGACATGATCTCACCATTTGAGCCCTCTTTCAGGCTCTGTGCTGACCACTCAGAGCCTGGAGCCTGCTTTGGATTCTGTCTCCCTCTCTCTCTGCCTCTTTCCTGCTTTTGCTCTGCCTCTTCCTCAAAAATAAACATTTATTAAAAATGTAGAAAATAGTTGTTATTACTTACAAGGAAAACCGATGCTCTGGGGCGCCTGGGTGGCTTAGTCGGTTAAGCGTCCGACTTTCGCTTAGGTCATGGTCTCGCGGTTCGTGGCTTCAAGCCCCCCCGTGTTGGGCTCTGCTGACTGCCAGCTCAGAGCCTGGAGCCTATTTCAGAGTCTGTGTCTCCCTCTCTCTCTGACCTTCCCTTGCTCACGCTGTCTCTGTCTCTCTTTCTCTGCTAGAAATAAATAAATAAATAAATAAATAAAAATATTTAAAAAAGAAAACCGATGCTCATGTTTATTGATCTCAGTGCT
>NW_027530544.1:4186751-4222809 GCF_008692635.1 Crocuta crocuta | reverse complement strand
AATAGAACACAAGCAGGGGAGGGGCAGAGAGAGGGAGAGACAGAATCCCAAGCAGTCTCCCAGCTGTCAGCATTGAAGCCCCATAGGCTCAAATTCATGAACCATGAAATCATGACCTGAGCCAAGAGTCAGATGTTTAACTGATTGAATCACCTGGGCACCCCCCACCTTTTTCATTTTGAGAGAGCGAATGTGAGCAGGGGAGAAACAGATGGGAGAATCCCAAGCAGGCTCCGAGCTATCCATTCAGAGCCCATCATGGAAGCTAAGAAAGAGTTTGACACTTAACCAACTGAGCCACTCAAGCACCCTTGGATGCTCTGGTTTTCTAAAGTAGTTCCTGTTTTCCTTAGTGTTCATTTTGAGTAGACCTGTCAGTATTTTGGGGGTCAGAAAGTACTTTCTTTTTTTTTTTAAATATGTTCATTTCTAGGAGAGAGAGAGAGGCAGCGTGAGCAGGGGAGGTTCAGAGAGAGAGGGAGAAATAGACTCCGAAACAGGCTCCAGGCTCTGAGCCGGCAGTCAGCACAGAGCGCAATGCGGGGTTCGAAGCCACGAACTGCGAGATCTTGCCCTAAGCGAAAGTCGGACGCTCAACCGACTAAGCCACGTAGGCGCACCCCCCTCTTTTTGTTTTTTTAAATATTTTTTTTTATTTCTAGGAGAGAGCGTGAGCAGGAGAGGGTCGGGGAGGGTCAGAGAGAGGGAGAAACAGCAGAAAGTACTTTTCAACTCTGCTGAGCCATTGAGATTTCTTACCACGAAGTTTTTAATCTGTTACCAGAAGCAGCAAAATTGGGGACACCTGGGTGGCTCACTTGTTGGTTAAGTGACTTTGGCTTTGGTTGTAATCTCATGGTTCATGAGTTCAAGCCCTGCAAATTGATCCCTGTATTGGATCTGCACTAACAGTGCAGAGCCTACTTGGGGTTCTCATTCTGTTTCTCTGCCCCTCCCCTACTTATAGTTTCTCAAAATAAATAAGCTTTTTTTTTAAAAAAAAAAGCAGAATTGAACGGCTTTTCAGTGCTCCCAGTACAAAGGGTGTTCATCTAGATCACTATAAAAACTTAGTTCTCTGGGTGCCTGGGTGGCTCAGTCAGTTTAGCATCAACTTCAGCTCAGGTCATGATCTCATTGTTCCTGAGTTTGAGCCCTGTGTTAGGCTCTGTGCTGACAGCTCAGTCTGGAGCCTGCTTCAGATTCTGTGTCTCCCTCTCTTTCTACCCCTCCCTTGGCTCACACTCTCTTTATCTCTCTCAAAAATAAACATTAAGAAAAATACAAAAAAGAAAAGACTTAGATCTCTTCCCACTAGGACAGAAGTCATTGGATCCGTTTTAGAGATGAGTAATAGGACAATAGGAGATTTCCATATTGTACTCATAACATTTATAAATTTGTATATTATATGCATCTAATGATGATGTGTTTTCTTTTTTTCTCCTAGATGCTGTACCCCTCAAGGATTTAAACTAACTGAAAAGTAAATAAATAAAGGTGTAGATTTGTTCTCTTGTATTTTTGTTAAATAGCTTAAAATTTTTTTTCTGCACTTCGGTTGCTATATTTAAATGGTGGCAATTACCTACCATTTTCAGAGTACAAGGAAGCCAGGGAGTTCTATGTAATGGCAATTACAGAGATTTAGACAATAAGAAAGTTTAAATGAAGATAGGATATGCTTATCTTCATACAAGGCCTTACATGGTTGGGAAGGGGGACAAGTAAGCTTTAGTTAGAGGCATTGAGAAGGAGTATCTTGAAGGTTTAAAGTGCTAGAGCACATGTTCTCTGAAAAGCTTTTGTACAGATGGAGATAGCGTATTCCAGGAAGGACAGGATCCACTAATATTAGCCAGTACAAATATATGTGATGACACTTTTCTAGGTTTCCACATTAAAATGGACCAATAAGTCTTCCCCGTAACCGATTATTTCAACTTTGGTACTGGGTTTGTTACATACAACTAACTGTCTTCCTCATTAGATTGAAAGTCCATAAAAGAAACTTAAAATCATTTTTGATGGCCTTGAGATTACCTTGTTAATGTATGTACTTGTTCAAGATAGATTGCTTGGAAAACTTGTGGCTTAAAAATGGTATTTGGGAGAACTTGGAGATTATATTGATGGTATGTATAGGCAGGAATAAGATAACCTTCATGTCTATGACTAGACAAAGTATTCCAGTATATAACACTTGACTGGTAGTAATGTTTTAAGTTAAAAATCTCAAAATAGCAACACATGCTTTAGGAAAAAGTACTTTTTGGCAGGTTATGGGGCAGGGGCGTTACTGCCTAGGTGGTGTAGCTTTCCTTGGTAACGTGTTTCAGACAAAGGGAAACTAAAGCAGTTCTGCAGATTTTTTTTGTCTCTGAATGTGTTGAAATAAAAGTTTGGACCAAGGCATCAGTTTGCTTTGGCTGTATAGTGGCTGTAGAAATTTGATTGTTGGCAGTAGCAGCTAGCTAGTCCTTGTATTAACCACTGTTTTGACATTCCACTGAATATATCAACAAGAAACTTGGTCAAACGGAGTCCCTTTTACAGTTTTTAATTGTATTGAGTTCTCTAAGAAGCAGATGCCAAAAAATAATTAGTATGCCAAGTGGGTGGTGGTGGGGTGAGAATGGAGGATTAAAGGAGAAGTTCCAGGAAAGGATTAGGCACTAGTAACATACAGTAATAAAGGTGTGCTTAGTCCAGTGGGAGCCATCCTCAAGTCAAAGTTACTGTTGGGAAGGAAGAACCCAGGTTTCACAGAAATGGCCTTGTGTTTGTATTGCCAGTGTCATTTGGCCTTATAATGGAAGAATGGCTTCAAGGCAAGATGTGGATGGGTCAGAAGCGGTCTGGGTCCAATGTTAATCATGTTTTCTTAACAATCTAAGCAGTGCATTTCATGGTCACAATTTGATTATTAGAATCCTAAGGAAATTGACATTGGAAACTCAGGTAAACGGCAGGACATACTTATCTCAGACTTAAACCAATGAGGTTTAGTTGCTGAAAAACATAATCTAAAGCCAACTACTTTGTTCTGGCATTTAAGTAGATGTACTTGTTACTCTTGGGGTGGCCGGGTAGAGGAAGAAGTGCTTGGGGAAGTATCAGGAAAAATCGGCATGAAGATTTTTTTGAAAGCAGAAGGCATTTGAGGAAAGTAAACTTGTGGGCAAGAATTGGAAAGTGAGTAGAAACCTAGGAAATGCCAGTTTATGCAAGGTCTTGTATATTGTACCTGAGGATTTAGAATTTAAAGACTAGTTCAGGAGTCTTCATGGGTAACGTGCTAGCTTTGGTTGCTGGGTGAGTAATAGTGCATTTATAAAGTTGGGGAACCAGATTGGTTTTGTGAGGGGAAATGATGAGTTTGAGGAAGCTATAGGATACTCTGCTATGAATATGTCCAGAAAGGCAGATGGTACTTTATGTGGAGGAGAGGAAACCTCATAATGCCTGCCACCTAAGTTAAATGAATATGGTATTCTGAGTGGCATAGATGATCAGAGTAATGGAGGTGGGTAAACAAGTGGTGGGTGGGCATTTGAGCAAAGAGAAAAGGCTGAGAATCCTTAGGATGACCTGAGTAAATGGAAGTGATGAAACAGCCTTGCATGCAAATTCATCCTCTTTAGTAATAATATGGCACTTGTAAATGAGGGTGCATTATGTATTTCTGTTCCCATATTGAGGTTTGCTAAGTGCAAAGATAGTTCTCAAGTCAAAGTTCCCATTGAAGAAATCCCATGTTTCAGAGAAATGAAATTGGCTAGCATTTTGTTGGCTGGATCACTGAAACAGCCTCTCCCCAACAGAACACTGAAAACCAGAAACTTTTTTCTTTGTGATCTTGTAGCAGAAAGAGCACATGTCCTGAATGTGATTAATTTGGTTTTGAATCCCAGTTCCACTAGTTGTGGCATGATAGATGTTATGTAATGAGCCATTAGTGGTAGAATACCCCACCCTTGAATTTGAGTATATGATCATTACAAATGAGTTGTACATTCTTACGGTTTTTCTTTTCTACTCCTACAGTTCTTAGCATAGTAATTGACAGTATTCAGTTCCTGTTAAATGACTGTTCCAATTCAGTGCTTCCAGTTACTAGTTTTAATCGTTAAAAGAACCACAAGAAAATCTCCCAATTTTCAATTTTTTATAGTTATGGCCTAGTTTAAAGGTAGAGTTTACTTAATGGTAAGGGTCCACCTAGTCTCTTCCTGCGTTAAATGCAGTTGCAATTTTTGTTTTGTTTTTAAGTAGACTACACATCAATGTGGGGCTTGAATTTAGGACCCCGAGATTCAGTAGTATGCTCTACCTGCTGAACCAGCCAGATACCCATAATTACTGATTTTTATAGAAGTTAAGGGATGAGGTTGAATAGTAGAGCACTCATTGATTTTACAAGAAATGACTTAAGAAATGGGCCTAAAATTGGTGGCTGAGGATAAATAAAAATGGAAATTCCATTCCTTTTTTTTTATACAAGAGGGCTAACCAGTAAAGATTCTGCAGCAGATTAAGCTACCTGGCACCTAGTGGAGGCCAGTCTTCTCGAGAATAATGAAGAGAATGGGCTCATGTCAACACCCCCTTACTATCAACACCCACTAGTCTTCCCACAGCCCATCACACGTGGGCCGCTAAACGGCATTTATTGGCCGGCTTCGCGCATTGGGGTCCGACTGGCGTGATGAAGTTCTTATTCGCGGTGAACTGGCCGGGTGATGCTAACCAATCAAAAAGCGTCTTTCCGCCGACTGTACCATTTGCCCCAAGGGGCGGGACTAGAGATGGGGCCGAGACGTCACGTACTCCATGGTAACGACGCTCGGCCCGAAGATGGCGGCCGAGTGGGGTGGAGGAACCGGCTCACCGGACTCAGGCCCCTGCCCTAGCCAGTGGCGCTGGAGCAGTTCTTTGTGGGTCCGAAGCGTTCTGCTCTTGGGCGGCCTCTGGGCAAGCGCCATATCTATTCCTGTCTCCTTGGACAGTTCCCCTCCTTGCCGGCACCACGTCCCCTCTGAGACTGAGGTAGGGCGACGGAGGGGCGGGAGCGCGCGCTGTGAGGGTAAAGTAACACGGGAGGCAAAGATGTAGCGGGTAGTTGTTGGAACAAGATGTATTGGAAAAGAAAGCGAAATAAATTGTGCCAGAGACTGAACTATTGTTGCCAGATGGACCTTGGGCCCTGAGGCCTTGACCTACCCCCTCCAAAAGATGTCGCTGGAGGCCCTTGGTTGGCCAGGAGAAAGAATTCAAAGACTGACACAACGTAGTAGATGAGCAGTACAAGCAGGAAAGTTTATTAAAGTGAAAGTACACTCTTGAGATGCGGGAGTGGGTGCGCTCAAGGAATAGCTGAGCTCACTGGTTTTGCGTCTCTCTTTTATTGACAGTTAACAAAGGGAATATTCGTTATTTGAAGTGAAGATTTCTTGGAAGCAGGGTGGTCTTCAGGAATGTGCGTTTTGCCCTTTTTCTTGCCTTATTTACCTCATAAGGAACTCTCGCGCGGATTTCAGAGGCGGAGTTCCCTCAAAACCGCAATGCTAATGATACTACTGTCAGCTTAGGTCACTCAGCTGTCAAGATGGCGGTCACTTTTGGTTTTGTTTTAGAGTACTTCCAGGACAGGGCTCTTACTTCCTCACAGTGGGCATAACTTCCTTTTTGCTGGCCTCCAGGCATCCTGTTAGAGCCTAACTAACTGCCTACTCTAACACTATTAACTCCCTTCCTGCACCAAGTGGCCGAGTTAGGCGCTAAGGACATGATCGCTTTCCTATGTGGACAGTTGTACATAGGTAGGTTCTGGAGCAATGGTTTTCAGTTTGATCGTGCATCAGAATCACCTGAAGGATTTGTTAAAACACAGAATGCTGTCCCACTCCGCCACTTTCTAACTTACTAGGTCTGGGATGGTATCCAGACTTTGCAGTTCAAGTTCCCAGATGGTTGATGAGGATACTTGTCCAAAGACCACACTGGGGGAACTACTGATTCAAAGGTTTGGGAAGAAGTTGATAGGAGAGCTAAAGGCGTTTGGGGGGATTTGGAGAGTTCTCTGAAGACAAAATTCAGGTTTATTTTCAAGTTCCTTTAACACATTGCTTTCTTTACCCTGTTCTCCTACCCTGGAGGTGCCTGCCTCCTTCACACTCCATTTTCCTCCCTCTATACATTCTTTTAGTCCTAGTTTTAAGTTCCTTCCTTGAAGGCAGTCAACTGAAACCATTCCAGCAGAATGCTCTTTCCATTTCATAGTATATCTTATCTGTACTCTCTTCTGGCACTTAACCGACTACCGCATTGTGGGAAAGGTTTATTTCTCAGGCATTTCTTTGTAATCTTGTCTTTGTAGTTAAATTGTAAGGTTCCTTTGGATAAGGTTTGTGTCTTTGATTCCTCCATAGTACTTAGCCCACAATAATCAGTGTTCTTTGAGGAAAGGAGACACAGTACTTAGGTTAGAGTGGCATGTTGTGATTGATTTTATAATTTGTCTTAATACTATATCAAGAAAGATTGACCTAGAAATTTTCAGCCCAGAAATCTAAGACGACTCATTTTTGTGGTAATTTCCAAAAAGTTTTGTGCATACTGTGCATATACTTTTGTGCATATACGTGTCAAAATATTAAGTTTGGGGCTTGTAGCTGTAGTCCAGCTTTTATCATGACACTGCATTTTGGCTGAATTTTACTTACTTTTTAGTATTAGTATTCTCAGCTACTTTTAACTTTATAAATACAGTATTGTTGACTGTAATCACTATGCTATATATAAGACCTCCAGGACTTATTTATTTAACTAGTTGCCAGTTTGTACCCTTAAAAAACATAACCCCAATTCCCCCACTTCTGATGAATTCTTTAAAAAAAAATCCTACAAAGTCCTATGCTTCTTTCTTTGAATTTAAATTACAATAAGAGAAAGCCATTCAAAGAACTGCAGAAACTTCCTCACTAGAGGGAACCTAAATAGTTTCTTCTAGTGGTTGTTGCCAGTGTATAAAACTACAGTTTACATTTCAACATCTCTGTGGATAGGGAAGTTATCTCCAGAGGCAGCCCCTTGCCTTTTGGAGATCACCAGTATTAAAGTTCTTTTTATAGAGCTGAAAACTCTTCCTGAAACTTCCACCCACTCTTCCTATTTATGCATCTTGGCCAAACAAACTCAAAGTGATAATGCTTCAGATATTAAAAATAAGCTATTAAGTTATTTTTGAGATTTCTCATCCTTAAAATATTTTCCTAGTTCTTCTATAGAGTATGTAATAGCAAGTTCTCCTAACCATTGTCTTAGCTTTAACCTAGACATAAAGTATATTCATTGTATTCATACTAGTGACTATAGCTCTGTTAAGTCAAGTTAAGCTGAAGTTAATTCTGTAACATTTTTTGATGGTGGTGGGAAGTGCAAAACATTTTGGAAAAAAAGGGCTGGGCATTTGACTGGCTCAGTCAGTAGAGCATGTGACTGTTGCTCTCCAGGTTGTGAGCTCAAGCCCCATGTTGGGTGTAGAGCCTATTAAATAAAATTTTTTTTGACACGGGGCGCCTGGGTGGCTTAGTTGGTTGAGCGTCCGACTTTCGCTTAGGTCATGATCTTGTGGTTTGTGGGTTCGAGCCCCGCGTCGGGCTCTGTGCTCACTGCCAGCTCAGAGCCTGGAGCCTCTTTTCTTCTGTGACTCCCTCTCTCTCTGCCCCTCCCCTGCTCACTCTCTCTCTCTCTCTCTCTCCTAGAAATAAATAAAAAACATTAAAAAAATTTTTTTGACACCTTTAACTTTTCTTTAACATTTTTTTTAATGTTTACTTGAGTGAGCAGGGGAGGGGCAGAGAGAGAGGGAGATGCAGAATCCAAAGCAGGCTCCAAGCTCTGAGCTGTCAGCACAGAGCCCAACATGGAATTTGAACCCACAGACCATAAGATCATGACTTGAGCTGAATTCAGACACTAAAGCGACTGAGCCACCCAGTCGCCCCACGTTTAACTTGTTTTCAACTAAAACCTCTAAGTTCTGGGTTTTTATTATTATGTAAATTAAAACAAAAAAGTGTAATAGTGTAATGAACTTCCATTGACTCATCACCCAGCTTTAACACTTACCATTATTCTCTCATTCTTATTTCATATACTTCCACCCATTCCTCATCCTTTTACTTGTTGTTACTTTTATTTTTTAATTTTTTTTATGTTTTATTTATTTCTAGGAGAAAGAGTGAGACAGTGTGAGTAGGGGAGGGTCAGAGAGAGAGAGGCAATCACAGACTCTGAAACAGGCTCCAGGCTCTGAGCTGGCAGTCAGCACAGAGCCCGACGCGGGGCTCGAACCCACGAACCGCGAGATCATGACCCAAGCAAAAGTCGGACGCTTAACCGACTAAGCCACCCAGGCGCCCCTTGTTATTGTTAGTTTTAAAAGTTTGTTGTTGTTTGGGCACCTAGGTGGCTCAGTCAGTTGAGCATCCAACTTTGGCTCTGGTCATATCTTGCAGTTTGTGGGTTTGAGCCGCACGTCAGGCTCTGTGCTGACATCTCAGAGCCAGAAGCCTGCTTCGGATTCGGATTCTGTGTCTCCCTCTCCCTCTGCACCTCCTCTACTTGTGCTCTGTCTCTCTGTCTCTCTCAAAACTAAATAAACAAAAAGAATTTTTTTTTTAACTTTGTGTTTTTTTTTTTTATTTTTTATTTTAGAGAGAGTGTGAGTGGAGAAGAGGGACAGAGGGAGAGTGAGTGAGAGAGAGAGAGAGAGAGAGAGAATCCTAAGCAAGTTCCACGCTCAGTGTGGAGCCCTACTTGGGATCATGTCCTGAACTCATATCAGGAGTTGGATGCAACCAACTGAGCCACCCAGGTGCCCCTGTTTATTTGTTTATTTATTTTTAAGTCATCTCTATGGGTAATGTGGGGCTCAAACTCATGACCCCAGATCAAGAGTCACACACTCTACCTACTGTGCCATCCAAAGTCCCCAAAAAGAGTTTTGATAAAATTCACATATATTGAAATGCAATAAATGCAATCATGTATATCCACATAAAACTTAAAACCCCACAATATAGAACATTTCCGTGTTTCCAGAAAGTTCCCTCCTATCTCATGCCAGTCAGTCTCTCCCATCCATCCTAGGCAATTATTTTTTTTCATTGTTTTTTCACATTTTCATTGTGCCTCTTCTAGAACTTAGTTTACACAAATGCAGTTATATACAATGTATTACTGATAGTAAATTGTATATAATAGCAGTTGCATTTTTGTGATAGACCCTATTTGGTCATGATATATTATCCTTTTTTATATACCTCTGAATTCAATTTGCTAATAGATTGTTAAATATTTTGCATCTATGTTTATGAATAATGTTGGTTTACAATTTTTTTTTTTAGTGAAGTTTTTTCTGTTTTTGATATCAGCTATACTGGCCTCACATAATTAGTTGTGAAATGTTCCATCTTCTTGTATTTTCTAAAAGAGTTTGTATAGAGGCACCTGGCTGGCTTAGTCAGTGGAGCATGTGACTCTTGGTCTCAGAACTGTGAGTTCGAGCCCCACATTGGGCATGGAGCCTATTTAAAATAATAATAATAGGGGCGCCTGGGTGGCTTAGTCGGTTANGTGTAATTCATATACTGTAAAATTCATCCACTTAAATGTTCAATTTAATGATTTTAAATACATTTACAGAATTGTGCAGCTATCAGCACAATCCAGTTTTAGAATATTTCCATCACCTTTAAAAGGAACCATTATCCCCATTTGTAGTTAATCCCTGGGGCATCTGGCTGGCTCAGTTGGTAGAGCATGCAACTCCTGATTGTGAATTTGAGTCCTGTGTTGGGTGTAGAGATTTTAAAAAGATAAAATCTTAAAAAAAAAAAAAAAAAGAGCCCTTAAGAGAAAAAGAATATTGTAGATTTTTTGTAGATGTGATTTAGCAGGTTGAGAAAATTATCTTCTATTCCTAGTTTTTATCATGGGTGGGTGTTGAATTTTATTAAATGTCTTTTCTGCGTCAATTAATATAATCATGTGGCTTTTCTTCTTTATTGATATTGTGAATTACATTGATATATTTTTTAAATGATAAACTAGCATTGCACACCTTAGATTAAAACCCCAGTTGGTTATGATGTATTTCCTTTTTTACATTTTGTTGCATTTGACTTGCTAATATTTGTTGATGATTTTGCCTATATGTTCATGAAGGATATTGGTCTGTAGGTTTTGTGGGTTTTTTTTTTAAGTTTTTTAATGTTTTATTTATTTCTAGGAGAGAGAGAGAGACAGCGTGAGCAGGAGAGGGTCAGAGAGAGAGGGAGTCACAGACTCTGAAATAGGGTCCAGGCTCCGAGCTGTCAGCACAGAGCCCGACGTGGGGCTCGAACCCACGAACCGCGAGATCATGACCTGAGCGAAGTCGGATGCTTAACCGACTAAGCCACCCAGGCGCCCCGAGTGGGTTTTTTTCTTCAGTAACTTTGAAGAAAGAAACCCAACTTTGTTGGGTTTGCTATTAGGGTAATGCTGGTATCATAGAATGAGTTGGGAACATTCCTTCCCCTTCGGTTTTAAGGAAGAGTTTGCATATAATCAGTATTGTTTCTACCTTAAATGTGTAGAATTCATTAATGAAGCCATCTCAGCCTGGAATTTTATTTTTTCTTTCTCTCTTTCTTTCAGGTTTATTTATTTATTTTGAGAGAGAGAGAGAGAGAAGGGGAGGGCAGAGAGAGAGAGAGAGAGAAAATCCCAAGCAGGTTTTGCACTGTTAGCGCAGAGCTTGACATGGGTCTTGATCTCATGAACCATAAGATCATGACCTGAGCCAAAATCAGGAGTCAGATGCCTAACTGACTGAGCCATCCAGGCACCACTGGAGTTTTCTTTATTGGAGAAGAGTTGTAAACTATGAACTTATTTTCTGTAATAGATGATGGTCTGTTCAGGTTATTTCTTCTTGATTGTGTTTTGATTAAGTTACATCTTTCAAAGAATTTCATTCCACTGAAGTTGGCAAATTAATGGACATAAGCTTTTTAAAATGTTTTCTTTTGATATTTTAAATGTAAAAGGTTCTGGTACTAATTCCAATGTGTGTTGGTTTTTCCACACACTACCAAGAAACTTTCCTACACAAGCTGAAACTCAATTCTGATACCTTATACCCTGTGATAACATCAGATTCCACAGGTTAAGGGTCCATTTAACAAGCCTGGCCCCTCAACCCACCATTTCAGACACCAATCATAAATCTAGGTTGTCATCTTAGCTTCTGACCAATGACTGTAGTTTGGAGGTTCCAACAACCCTCTCCTTGTGTTGATTAATTTGCTCCAGTAGCTCATGGAACTCAGAAAAAAAATTTACTACTGGATTACTGGTTTATTATATTATATATAAGGTATGGAGAAAGGAGGAGGAGTTTCTACAGTATCAGAGCATTCCACTCTCCAGGAATCTCTACATGGTGTAAAAAATTAATAAAAGGAAACCTTATTTGAAATATACTTTGCCTAATACTAATATAGCCACCCTGGCTTTTTATTAATGTTTACATAATATGCCTTTTTCCATTCTTATACTTTCAATTCCTTTATGTTTTTATAGTTAAAATGGTTTTTTTTTACAAATAGCAAATAGTTGGATCTTGCGCTGTTATTTAGTCTGACAATCTCTGCTTTTTAATGGGAATGTTCAGTCTATTTACGTTTAATGTGATTATTGACATGGTTGGATTTGGGTCTACAGTTTAGCTATTTGTTTTCTCTTTGTTTCACTTTTTTGTTTCCTGTTTTTCCTTTAGTATTCTATTTTGATTCTTCTGTTGACTTTTTAGCTATATCTCTTTGTATTACTTTTTATTTTTTAATGTTTATTTATTTTGAGAGAGAGAGTCTGTGTGTATGTGAGTGGGCAATGAGGGGGGAGAGAGAGAGAGAGAGCATGTGAGTGGGGAAGGAGGAGGAGGTAGAGAGAGAGAATCCCAAGCAAGCTCCATGCTATCAGTGCAGAGCTGATGTGGGGCTCGATCCCCTGAACCCATGAGATCATGACCTGAGCCGAAATCAGGAGTCAGATGCTCAACCAACTGAGCCAGGTGCCCCACTTTGCTTTACTTTTTAAATTGAGGTATAATTAACCTATAATAAAACGTGATATATTTTTGAGTATTTGTGCTAATGAGTGCAATATGTATCTTGTATTTATGACATCTTCTTAAAGTTAATATTCATGTTAATATAGGAACTTTTCAACACTAGTTTCATTTACAGCCTGGTCATTTGCTATTTTTTTAAAGATTTTTATTGAAAAAAATTTTTTTACATTTATTTATTTTTGAGAAGCAGAGTAAGACAGAGCACGAGAGGGAAAGGGGCAGAGAAGGGAGACACAGAAACTGAAGCAGGCTCCAGGTTCTGAGCAAGCATTCAGCACAGAGCCTGATGCAGGGCTTGAACCCACAAACTGTGAGAACCTGAGCCAAAGTCAGACACTTTGACTGAGCCACCCAGGTCCCCCAAGGTTTTTAAGTAATCCCTGTACTCATCGTGGGACTTGAACTCAAAACCCTGTGATAAAGAATTGCATGCTCCCTGAAATCATTATTACACTACATGTTAACTGACTTGGATTTAAATTTTAAAATAAATTTTTAAAAAAACAAAAAAAAGAATCACATACTCTACCAACTGAGTCAGCCAGATGGCCCCTTTTAATTTAAGTATAGATAGTTGACACACAATGTTACATTAGTTTCAGGTGTTATTCAGCAAGTTTATACCTTATGCTAAGCTCACCACAAGCGTGGCTACCATCTGTCCCCATACAACACTAGCAGAATACCACTGACTGTATTTCCTCTGCTGTACCTTTTATTCCTCTGACTTATAGATTCCATAACTGGAAACCTGTATTTTCTACTCCCCTTCATCCATTTTGCCAGTCCCTTCACACACTTTCCCTCTGGCAACCATCAGTTTGTGTTCTGTATTTCTGTGTCTGATTCTGCTCTTGGTATGTTTATTCATTTGTTTTCTGTGTTAGATTCCACCATTTTACTATTGTTGTAATATATATTACCTCTGTGTATATCAGAAACATCTCAATTGAAATTTTATAATTTTAGCTTTAAGGAGTTAATGTCTTGAAAGAAAGATAAAAGAAGTGTGTATATGATTGTGTTGAGAGTCTCTAAGACCACCTCAAGATTTAGTGATTTGGTAGAGGACTCACAGGACTCAGCATATAGTTGTACTTACAGCTAAGATTTATTGCAGTGAAAGGATGCAAAGCATAATCAGCAAAAAGGCTCATGGAGCAAAGACTGGAGGAAACCAGGCACAAGCTTGTAAGAGGTCTCTCCTAGAGGAGTCATATAGGACATTCGTAATTCCTTTAGCGGTAACTTGTAGCAATAAACACAAAATGTTGTCTAACAGGGAAGTTCATCTAACCCCAGGAGTCCAGGAGTTTTATATGAGATTGGTTATGTAGGCACAATTTTAGTCACTAAAATTCCAGACTCTGAGGAGTAAATAGCTGTTTAGCATAAACTATATTGTTTCTATTAATACTTCAGGCATGATGAGCCTGCCTTATCATTTAGGGAAATTTTATATCAGTGTAGGTAACTGATTACTATTCAGGTTCCCAGAACAGCAAAAGAGGCAATGTTTATGTCCCCTCCAAAATTTATACGTTGAAATCCTAACTTCTAAAGTGATTATTTGGAAGTGGGATCTTTGGTAGGTGATTAGATCATGGGAGCAGAGTCATAATGAATGGAGTTAATACTATTGTGAAAGAGACCCCAGAGAGCTCCTTTGCCCCTTGTGCCGTAGGACACAGAAAAAATATGGCCTTATGAAACAAGAAGGGGGCCCTCACCAGATACCCAATCTTTATACACTTTGGTCTTGGACTTACTAGTCTCCAAAACTGAGAAATATATTTCTGATATTTATACCATCACCTGGTTTATGGTATTCTGTTATAACAGCCTGAACTAATACCAGATCCAAGATACTGTCTAGTGTCATTTCCATGACCATGAAGAACTTCCTTCAGAATTTTCTGTAGTACAGGAAATGAATGTAGTGCTGGTAGTAAATTCTCCTAATTTTTATTTATCTGAAATATATATATATCTTCTTTATTTTAGAAGGGTAGTCTCACTAGATATGGACTTAACTCTTTATTCCGTTGTCTCTAGTTTCCCTTTTTTCTTTTTTTTTCATTAAATACTACTTTTTATAGCAAATTTCATTTTATTGCAGAACTGCTAAGAAGGTACAGAGATTTCCCAAATACCTGTTCCGCCTCACATGCATAGACTCCTCCATTACCAACATCCCTAACTAGAGTGGTACTTTTGTTACAATTGATGAACCTATATTGGCACATTATAATCACTGAGAATTTATAGTTCACATTATGATTCACTCTTGATGAGGTACATTCCGTGGATTTGGACAAATGTATAAGGAATGTACCCATTATTATAGTATTCTACAGGGTATTTATACTGTACTAAAAATCTGTGCTTTATCTATTCATCTCTCTTCCCACCCCTACCCCTGGCAAATGCTGATCCTTTTACTGTGTCCATAGTTTTCCCCTTTTCAGAATGTCATATAGTTGGAATCATATAGTATGTCACTTTTTCAGATTGGCTTCTTTCACTTAGTATGATAAGGTTTCTCCGTGTCTTTTCATAGCTTAATGTTTCATCTTTTTAGCTCTAGATAATATTCCATCATTTGGATGTACCAGTTTATCTGTTAGCATACTGAGGGACATTTTGGCTACTTCTTTTTTTTTTAATGTTTTTTTTTTTTTTTTTTCTGAAAAGAGAGAGAGAGAGACAGCATGAGCAGGGGAGGGTCAGAGAGAGAGGGAGAGACAGAATCCAAAGCAGGCTCCAGGCTCTGAGCTGGCTGTCAGCACAGAGCCCGATGCAGGGCTCAAACCCATGAACTGTGAGATCATGACCTGAGCTCAACCGACTGAGCCACCCAGGTGCCCCCATTTTGGCTACTTCTAAGTGGTAGCAGTTATGAATAAAGCTGCTATAAAAATTTGTGTACAGGGGCACCTGAGTGTCTCAGTTGGTGGAACATCTAACTTCGGCTCAGGTCATGATCTTGTGGTTTGTGAGCTCGAGCCCCACATCAGGCTGGCTGCTGTCAGCCTGTCAGTGCAGAGCCTGTTTCAGATCCTCTGTTCCCCTCTCTCTGCCCTTTCCCCACTTGTGCCCTCTCAAAAATAAATATTTTTAAAAATCTGTGTGTAGGTTTTCTGTGTACAGACATCTTTGTACATAGCTTTTATCTCATTTGAATAAATACCAAAGAGCTCAGTTGTTCAGTTGTAATGAAGTACAAGTAAGAGTGTTTCATTTTATAAGAAACAGCCAAACTGTCTTCCAAATTGGCTGTACCATTTTGCATTCCCACCAATAATGAATGAGAGAGTTCCTGTTGCTCCACATCCTTGTCAGCATTTGAGGTTGCTCTGTGGTCATTCTAATAGATGTGCAGTAGTGTTTCATTGTTGTTTTAATTTGCATTTCCCTGATGACATAATATGGAGCATCTTTTCATATGCATGTTTGCCATCTGTATATCTTTTCTGAAATGTCTGTTCAGATCTTCTGCGTATTAGTAATCTCTATGCCCAGTGTGGGGCTCAAACTCATGACCCTGAGGTCAAGAGTCATGTGCTCTGCTCTACTGACTTANCCGTGAGATCATGACCTAAGCGAAAGTCGGACGCTTAACCGACTAAGCCACCCAGGCGCCCCTGAGCTGTACATTTTCTTAATGTTGAGTTTTAAGACTTCTTTGTATATTTTGTGTAATAGTCATTTATCAGATGTGTCTTGCAAATATTTTCTCCCAGTCTGTGGCTTGTCTGCTTATTCCTATGTTACCTTTCATAGAGTATAAGATTTTAATTTTAATAAAGTTGAATATATCAGTTATTTTCTTTCTTGGATCATTCCTTTAGTGTTATATCTAAAAAGCCATTGCCAAACCCAAGGTTGTCTGTGTTTTCTCTTATGATATCTTCTAACAGTTTTATACTTTTGTATTTTAATTTTTTTTTAAATGTTTATTTACTTTTGAGAGAGACAGAGACAGAGCATGAGCAGGGGAGGGTCAGAGAGGGAGGGAGATACAGAATCTGAAGCAGGCTCCAGGCTCTGAGTTGTCAGCACAGAGCCTGACGCAGGGCTCAAACTCATGGATTGTGAGATCATGACCTGAGCCGAAGTCGGATGCTCAACTGACTGAGCCACCCAGGCACCCCTGCATTTTATTTTTTAATAAAGATTTTATTTTTAAGAAATATCTGTACCCAACGTAGGACTTGAACTTAAAACACTGTGATCAAGAGTCATATGCTCCACCAACTGAACCAGCCAGGCACCCTTATAGTTTTGCATTTTACATCTGGGTGTCTAATTCATTTTGAATTAATTTTTGTGAAGGATATAAGGTCTGTCTCTAGATTCTTCTTCTTTTTCTTAATTTTTATTTTTGAGAGAGAAAGTGCATTGCATATGCAGAGGAAGAGCAGAGACAGAGGGAGAGTGAGAATCCCAAATATGCTCTGTGCCATCAGCATGTAGCCTGATGCAGGGCTGGATCTCACCAATCAGGAGATCATGACCCAAACTGAAATCAAGAGTTGGACGCTTAACAACTGGGCCATCCAGGTCCCCCAGATTCTTTTTTTTTTTTTTTTAATGTGGATGTCTAGTTGTTCAGTACCATTTGTTGAAAAGACTGTCTTTGCTCCATTGTATTACCTTTGCTCCTTTGTCAAAGATCAATTGGCTTTACTTATGTAGGCCTGTTTGTGGGCTTTCTTTTCTGTTCCGTTGATCTATTGATTTATTTTTTTCCTTTAAAAATTTTTTAAATTCAAAGACAGTTGGTGTATAATATTAGTTTTAGGTATACAACATAGTGACTTGACAATTATATACATTACAAAATGCTCACAATAAGTGTTGTTACTGTCACAATACAATGTTACTATGATATTATTGACTGTTTCCTGTGCTGTGCTTTTTATTCCTGTGACTTGTATATTTTATAACTGGAACTTTGTATTTCTTTATCCCCTTCACCTGTTTTGCCCATCTCCCTCTCTGGCAACTACCAATTCTCTGTATTTATGAGTTTGCTTTTGTTTTTTATTTGTTTGGTTTTTTGTTTTGTCTTGATTTTTTTTAGACTCCACATATAAGTAAAATCATGTTGTCTTTCTCTGTCTAATTTACTTAGCATAATACCCTCTAGGTCTCTCGATGTTGTTTGAATGGCATGGCAAGATTTCATTCTTTTTTTATGACTGAATAATATTCCACTGTGTAATACCACATCTTATTTATCCATTCATCTGTTGGTGGACACTTGGGCTGCTTCCATATCATGGGTATTTTTTTTTTTTTTTACTTGAACACAATGCTGATTTTATTCCAGTTAAATAAAACAATGCACAAGTCACCTGAGCAATAAGCTTAACTCAAGGAACAAAGGTAAGAAACAAGGTTTTTTTTGTGTGTTTGCTTTAATTATTAGACACTGCATGTAGCTGTCTTCCATGTCTCTTCTCAGAAAATACGGGCTAATAAATCCCATGCAAAGGAACACAGGAAAGAGAAAAAGGGAAAATGGAATTCTACTAGCATACTCTTGAAGGTGGTTTCTCTAAGTTCTCTTCCATAAACTGCTCCATCAACAAGATTATTTCATCTGGATTATTTCAATATCACGGATATTGATCCATCTGGATTATTTCAATATCATGACCATCTTCCCTGATATTCATGCACAGACTACACTCTTTGGGATAAGTGGACATGTTGCTTCTATACACAGGGCTAAAGTCACTGAGACATCTTGGTAATTTATACTGATTGCAGTTTCGTATTCTGAATTCTGAAGGTTGGCCAGAATTCAAAAGAGTCAAAAGAGTCCATAGAGGCTGCTAAGTCCCTGGCCAAGAGGAGTAACACCAAGCACACTGCCAAGAATGCCATGTTCCCTCTGGGGCCCACCAACCAGTATCGATCTGCTCCTGTGCCAGTGTGCCATATTTTGGCTATATTAAATAATACAGTAAATATTTGCCTTCCCTTTTGTCAGTACCACACATCTTGATTACTGCAGCTTTATAGTAAATCTTTAAGTCCGATAGTATCAGTCTTCCAGCTTTGTTCTTTTCCTTCAACATTGTGTTGGTCATTCTGGGTCATATGCCTCTCCACATAAACTTTAGAATCAGATTGTTGATTTCCACAATATAACTTGCTCAGATTCTGATTTGGATTGCATTGAATCCATAGATCAAGTTGGGAAGACCTGAGATCCTGACATTATTGATTCTTCCGATCCATGAACATGAAATATCTCTTCGTTTATTCTTTTATTTTTTTTCTAGGTATTACACTCGAAATTTAGTTCATTAATTTTAAGTGAAAATCTCAATTGGCTAATCTATACAGTCCCTTTAAAAATGTTTTCAAATATGTTCTTTTTTCAGGTCATAAATAAGGTTCATCTTAAGGCAAATCATGTTGTAAAAAGAGATGTTGATGAACATTTAAGAATCAAGACTGTCTATGATAAAAGTATTGATGAGTAAGTATGCCATTATTTTGTCTTTTAAAATTAAGAATAAGGGGCACCTGAGTGGCTCAGTCAATTAACCATCTGACTTCGGCTCAGATCTCAATCTCACAGTTCATGGGTTCGAGCCCTGCATTGGGCTCTGTGCTGATAACTCGGAACCTGGACCCTGTTTCAGATTCTGTGTGTGTCTCTCTCACCCTGCCCTGTTCACATTCTGTCTCTACTCTCTCTCTCAAAAATAAATAAACATTAAAAAATTTTTTTTAATTAAGAATCAAACTAGTAAAGATATTTTCATCTGTTACCTGAAGATTCATAGATGCAGCTATGAGCTAATGTATCTTCAAGATGGAATTAAGCTGAAAATACTTTTTAGTCTGAAAAGATAAAAGCCATGGGATATGATTAAAATCTATACATTATGAATAATTTAAACAGATAAAATGTGGATCTACTTGGATATGGTCAGTAACACACCTAGAAGACACCTCCTTTTCCTCAAAAAATTAAAAATAGAACTACCCTATGACTCACCAATTGTACTACTAGGTATTTATCCAAGTGATACAGGTGTGCTGTTTGGAAGGGACACATGCACCCAATGTTTATAGCAGTGCTATCGACAATAGCTAAAGTATGGAAAGAGCCCAAATGTACATCAACAGGTAAATGGATAAAGAAGATGTGGGGTGTGTGTATATATATATATACATGCATACACACAATGGAGTACTACTTGGCAATCAAAAAAGAATGAAATCTTGCCATTTGCAACTACATGGATGGAACTAGAGGGTATTATGCTAAGTGAAATTAGTTAGAGAAAGACAAATATCATATGACTTCACTCATATGAGGACTTTAAGATACAAAACAGATAAACATAAGGGAAGGTAAGCAAAAATAATATAAAAGCAGGGAGGGGGACAAAACATAAGAGACTCTTACATATAGAGAACAAACAGAGGGTTGTTGGAGGGGTTGAGGGAGAGGGGATGGGCTGAATGGGTAAGGGGCATTAGGAATCTACTCCTTTTTTTTTAAATTTTTTTTTAATGTTTTTATTTATTTCTAGGAGAGAGAGAGAGACAGTGTGAGCAGGGGAGGGTCAGAGAGAGAGGGAGTCACAGACTGAAACAGGCTCCAGGCTCCGAGCTGGCAGTCAGCACAGAGCCCGACGCGGGGCCCGAACCCACGAACCGCGAGATCACGACCTAAGCGAAAGTCGGACGCTTAACCGACTAAGCCACCCAGGCGCCCCAGGAATCTACTCCTGAAATCGTTGTTGCACTATGTGCTAACTAACTTGGATGTGAATTAAAAAATAATTTTTTAAAAAAAAAGGCACCTCCTCAATGAGTACTTGGTGGAAAAGTAAAAGGAAGAACTGCTATATGCATTGAAAACATTTACAAAATTATTAGCCAGAGGAATGAGAGTGTAATTTTTCATCTAGCGTAAGAGCAATCCAGAAAACAGATAAGTTTTGATTCTGTAAGAGTGTATGAAGAGCTATTAGGAGTAATTGATGTCTTTCCTTATCCTTAATTTCCCAAATGAATAAGATAACATGATCATGCCTAGTATTGTGCTTTGGTCCAAAGTTAACCCAAATTCTTACTGAGGTAAGTTGAGATTGGGGGGACTGATACTAGATCCTTCCACAAAGCATTCCTTGGGGCTCCTGCCAGATATAGTCTAAACAAATGAGATAGTGCTGTGTCCTAGCATGGCAATTCTTAATTTTTTATGTCTTCATTTTCAGGTTGCTCCCTGAGAAGAGATACCTTGTAAAGGTATGTAATAAATACTCATGGCTTGAATTTGATACTTAAAATGGGTGCATTTTATTGTATGTAAATTGTACTTCAAAAAATATATGTTTCTGTTTTGTGAATTAATGAATATAAAGTGTTGTTAATGAACGTATTCATCATTTTCTTCAAAGGCATCTTTGTGACGCACTCATCAAAGCTTTTTACTTTTTTATTTTTTTCTTGTTTTATTTTTGAAAGAGAAAGACAATGCATGAGCAGGGGAGGGGGTGAGAGAGAGACAGGGAGACACAGAAACTGAAGCAGATTCCGGACTCCTAGTTGTCAGTGCAGTGCTCAACGCAGGGCTCAAAGTCACAAACTGTGAGATCATGACCTGAGCTGAAATCAGGTACTTAACCGACTGAGCCACCCAGGCGCCTCTCATCAAAACTTTGTCCTTATTTGATGCTGAATTAATCTTCTCATTTTTTATTTGATAATAAATCAGTCTTCTTGTTTTCTTACTTGTTCTCTTATGTTTTGGGAGGAGAACATGCTGAACATAGATTGAAAAAAAAAGGTTTTTTTAAAAAATATATTGAGAACACCATTTTCTTGGTGTAAATACTCATTCTCCTAAAGATGGACTTATCTGATTATATGATATGTCAAAGTTGTTTCTAGAGGCGCTAACCTTAACAGTTTTTTTAACTGTTACACAGTCACACATACACATTAAGCCAATCCCTTATGCGCCACAGAAATTGGTGAGATTAAAACTGATCTTCTAAACAGAAGATTTTCCTAACAAATTCCCTACTGTTAGAATCACCTGATCAGTCTCAGATTTGAAGTAATTTAGATTAATAATTGAGATTTATATTTCCTAATATTCTATTTAAGTAGAGATAGGGAAGGAATTTTTCACTTAGTGTTCTTTCTCCAAACTCAACTAGAAAATAAGGAAATTCCTTTGCTCCTAGACTCATTCTCTCCCCTGCCCTTTGGTACACAACATTTGACTGTCTATATTCCAGAATTGTGAGGTTTTCCCATTTTTTCCCCTCAGTCATTAATATCCTATGCTTACTTATTTTGAATATAATTTATCCTTTAACTATAATTCTGACTTTTTTTTTCCCCAACTTTTATTTAGAACAAACTTTTTCCACAAGCTATTTCTTATTTAGAGAAGACTTTTCAGGTTCGTAGACCCGCGGGCACTATCTTACTTAGCAGGTATGTCGCATTAAATACAGGTCATTTTCTTCAGTTGTGTAGTACTCTGGCCTCCCCATTCTACCAGTATGGCAATTATGAAACTCATACTAGAGTTTTTATTTTATAAAATAAAAACTAGTCATATTTTATTATGTTTGTCCTTAGAGACCAAACTGTGAGGTATTTAAAGGGAATCATAAAGCACCTGTTAGGTAATCATTCTTTCCCTCATTTTTCTTTTATTTATTTTGAGAGAGAGAACGAGCAAGGGAAGGCCAGACAGAGGGAGAGAATCCCAAGCAGGCTCTGTGCTGTTACCATGGAGCCTGATGTAGGGCTCAAACCCACGAACTGTAAGATCATGACATAAGCTGAAATCCAGAGTCAAACACATAACCAACTGAGTCACCTAGGGGCCCCAAGATTTTATTTATAAGAAATCTCACAACATGGGGCTTGAACTCAAAACCTTGTGGTCGAGTTGCATGCTTCACCAACTAAGCCAGCCAGGCACTCCTCCTTTACTGATTTTCTATTATGAAGTGATCTACTGGATCTTATCCTACAGTGTAGTTGTTCCCTGTTTGCCATATCTCCTTCCTCCCTCATGTGTCTACAGTATTGGCTTATTAAATATTTGGGGGTCTGAAAACCCAGGCCCAAAATTCTTTCTTAGTCCACTTTTCTAACTAAAATAGTAATCATTATTAATAAACTAATATAGCAGCTACTAGGTTTTTTACAATTTTTTACTGATGTGAACTATCTTTTTGTTTTTCTTTTCCTTTTTTTTTTTGTTATTAAATTTTGATGTACAAATGAACTGAAGACAACGTGCAACGAACCAACACCAGAAGGAAAATGATCCCCATAGATACTGTACTGGGGAATTTGCAGAGCATACAAAATGTGGCCCAGTTATAGTGCCTGAGGAACACCTGCAGGTAATTAAACCTACTCTTAGCAATGTTTTTACTTTTTAGAGTGAACTGAGAAATGGAGGTTTTGAATCTGTGTCCCCAAGAAGTTGTTATAGACTTAAGTTTGAAAGCTTTATTCTTCATTACCAAAAGTAATCTTAGTTAGCTGATTTTATTCTTTCATGAATTTGATAATATCTTCTTTACTTTTTTTTCTTTTTTTAATTTATCTTATCTCTGGGACTGCTGAATCATTTCAGCTTTGTCTTCCAAAATATATATATTTTTAAGTTGATTTATTTTGAGAGACAGAATGGGAGCAGGGGAGGGGCAGAGAGAGGAGAGAGAAAGAATCTCAAGCAAGCTTCACACTGTCAGTGCAGAGCCCCATGGGGGGTTCAAACCCATGAACCATGAGATTATGACCTGAGTTGAAACTAAGAGTTGGATGCTTAACTGACTGAGCCACCCAGGTGTCCTGTCTTCCAGAATGTCTTCTAGGAGGTATATACCTTAGTAATTTTGCAGGGCAATTTGACAATATCTCTTAAAATAAAAAATATGTATAGTATGCTTCAACCCAATTTAGAAATGTATTCCATAAAAATACTTATTAACTGTGCAATGTATATTCAAAGATATTCTTTGCAAAATTATAAATATGCCTATATTGATATTAAATTATGGTTTAATCCTATAATGGAATAGTGTGCAGCTGTTAAAGAATGAAGTAGATCTCTACAGACTAGGAAAGATATTTACACTCTTAAATGGAAAATAAATGTTGTAAATCAGTATGTGTAGTTAGCCTATTTTATTTAAGAATTATAGTCAATGTAACTCAGTAAAAATGAAATAAAAACATTAAATACAAAGTGTATGTACATATATAATAAAAACTATGAAATAATCTAAAGATATACACATACTAAAGTATCTGGAGACATACTAAAATATTAACGGTTTTCTTTATGAGTTGGATTGTTTGGGGCTTTTCTTTGGTGAATTATGTATATTTGTAATGTTCTGATTTTTCATATTAAACATATATTACCTATCAGGATAAAGATAAAAATTTTAAATGTGTATACCAGAAAACCAATTTACTATACATATACATTTGAAAATATGATTATTAGAGTACCTGGGTGGCTCAGTCAGTTAAGCATCCAACTTTGGCTCAAGTCATGATGTCATGGTTTGTGAATTTGAGCCTCTTTTCAGGCTCTCTGCTGACAGCTCAAGCCTGGTAGCCTGCTTCGGATTCTGTGTCTCCCTCTCTCTATGCCCCTTCCCCACTCACGGCCGTCTCTCCATCTCTCAAAAACAAACGTTGAAAAAAAATTTTTTTTAAGTTAGTATGAAAATATGATTATTTCCATAGCTGTTTTTCTCCATTGAACTGTGTTCTCTAGCTACTTCCAGAAAATGAATATATTACTGAACATTTACCTAGTAACCAAAATTAAGCATATGTTTAGATGAAGTTTACTTTGTAATTTTCGCATTAAGTTATTTGAAGCTCAATATGGCTTTTGGACCCCTATATATTGGCACTAATACAACTAACTTATTCAGCTTTCATTTCTTTTCTCATTTTCTTGAGAGTATAAAATGTTTTAGGGACATGTTTGAAAATTAAAACTGCTTCTTAATTACATATTCAACTTTTTTCCCAAGAAATTTAGAGACATTTTGTAGACATTTTAAGACACATTTCTTTGCTTTTTTTCTAAAGCATTTTTGTTTTTAATTCTCTTAGCTTTTCCAAATTCTGTTACTTGTCTTTGGGGTGTGGGAGGAGAGCCCAATTTTTTTTTTTTTTAAATACACGAGTGATCCTGGAAAAGGATGCTTAAAAATTACAACTTTTTGTATTTAAAGAATTTTTTTAAGTTTGTTTGTTTATTTATTTCCCTGACAGTAAGGGGGAAAGGAGCAGAGAGAGGGAGACAGGATCTGAAGCAGGTTCTGTCTTAACAGCAGAGAGCCCAATACGGGGCTCAAACTGATGACCCGAGCTGAAGTCAGATGCTTAACCAACTGAGCCATCCAGGCACCCCTAAAAACAACTTTATGTAACATCAACTTTAATAAGTTAAAGTAACTAAACTTAAAATTATAAATACATGTATTAGAGAAACAAGAGTAGACAATGTAATTAAATGGGGATTTCTTTTTTCTTCTCTTTATAAGTATCACTTATATCTAAAAGAATCACAATTTACTGATTTTTTAATTCATAAATTTGGAGATTATAATTGTTTAGAACTTTGAGAGAAGTTCTCTAAAAAGCAGATATTATAAGGGTAAAGAATTGATTAGAAAACTAGAAGTAAGGGTAATGTTGAGGTGACTTTACCTTTAAACTCATCTTTAAAAGGTAAAGATGACTAACTTTTTATGTTTGTATTATATGAGGTTTTAACTAAATACATGAATTACTTTATAATAGAAAATGTATTTCCATAGATAAAATGTTTTTATTAGTTAATTTTGAAATAACTGTGGATTTACAGGAAGTTGCCAAAAAAAGTACAAGGAGGTCCATTGTAATTGTCACTTAGTTTCAAAGTTTAAAACTTTTTCTGCCTTTTTTTGTGTCCTGGTTGGCTGCTCTTTATAAATAACAATTGTTTTAATTAAGATTATAGATTAGATTATGTTTATTATATGTATATTATAATAATTTTACATAAAGTAGAAATTTTAGTGAAGTAAATTCAAAATTAGAGATAGGAACTGAGTAGAGGGAGGAATGGATTTTTATTTTTGAGAGAGGAATGGAGTTTGGCAAAAGTTGAGGGATAATAAATAAAAGTTAAATCATACAAATGTAGAGTCTGGATTTACTATATATTAAAAGTCCCTACAGCTAACTTTGTCTCTGGTCTGATTTTCTTTTGCTCACCATGGGTACAGAGATGCAGGGTCTGCCGTGGGGGTAAGTGGTCCTGTTTATCAGTGGGTGTGCAAGACCAAGAGGGCGTCCGGGATGCAGACTTTGTTCTGTATGTTGGTGCTCTGGCCACCGAGAGGTGCAGCCGTGAAAACATCATCTCTTATGCAGCTTATTGTCAGCAGGAAGCAAAAATGGACAGGTAAACTTTCCCCTGAGACTTATTTTCCAAGATCTAATTATGGGAACTTTTAAAACAGAGTGTATTATAAGTGTTAAGAGCACAAGAAGTTTGCATTTTCCAGATTGCCTCCAATAGTAAAAAACTGTACAGTGCTTGGATAGGGAGGTGGGGAGAAAATGTCAGGTGATAGAACTGTTATTCATATAGTAATGTCAGTACCAACCCTAAAGAAAAAGTATTGTCCAGAGAATTTTCTTGGGAAGTAAATAACCCTCTAAGGAAATAATTTGAAATTTAATTTTAGCACTTCTGTGCTAAAATAACTGTTTATCTAATTGTCATTTTATGTGTCATGTCCTTCACTTAGATAAATTATCACGTAAAAAATTTAGAGGTCTCTTATTTATTTACAAAATATTTTAAAAATTCTCCCAGTTAAGCTGGCTTGAAATGAAATGTTATTATATATGTAGAAGATTGGCTGTCACATTCCAGACAAATCAAAGGCAGTAGAAATTGTCACATTTGAGAATAGATTATAACATTCTCAAATTTAGGAGAGTTAATGTGACCATGTCATATGTACATAAGGACCATTGCTGAGGTCTTGAAAGTTCATCTATCTGTCAAGTCTAGCTGACTTTAAAGAACTGTTTGGCTTCTACTGATGTGTATTCATTTAAGGAAAAAAAATGAAATTATTAGTTGAACCAGGTAGGCAATACAAAGGAAACCGTGGTTTATGCTTTAAAATTATACTGTCAGTCCTGAAGGTGGTAAAGAGGTTAAAAATCAGCATCATAGGTTAGAAGAACAGTCTATTACCATGATGCTATGTAACTGATGATCTGAAATCTACTAAAATGTTATTAGCTTCTAAGTGTTGGGAAAGCGTAGTCAAATGATTGAGTAAAGTGCTATATGTTTTTGCATATATATATTGCAAATATTTGTGTATATATATATATACGGGTATATATATACATAACATTGTTTATAAAAATAAATGTATTTAATAGTGTTTCTTTTTTCCTGAGAAAGTAAAATTAAATTTATGATATTTTATAATTAATGGTGTCTCAGTATGTCTCAGGAAATATGGTATTTTGAAGTGCTCAGTGAATGACAAACTAAGTTACTTCATAAAATGAGATACTTTCTTAACCTAGATGTCTTTGTGAAATAAGCCTTCATAATAGTGGTGCTGCAAAATCGTGGTTATCTTAATTTGAATTAAACTATATGGATTGTGTACACACACACATAATCTCATTTTCAAAATACTGTTGAGTTTCAAAGAACATTGTAAAATAGTGTACATATGTTACATATTTGTTTCATGTTTATATATATACATGTGTATATATATATATAAACATGTAGCACATACTTGAATGTGCTAAGGAAAAAGTCAGAAATAATTAGAATTACCAACCATCCCAATTTGGTCAAGACTTCCCTGTTTTAGCACTGAAAATCCTGGGAAACCCCTCAGTCATGGGCAAATTGTTAGTAGCAGTTACCTTTAATAGTGGAATTTCAGGGGAGTAGGTTGTAAACCAGAATTTTCATGTTTTTCTTTATACATTTCTATGTTGTTTGGATATATAACTTTTTACAATGAGCTTTTACTACTTTTCTTAAAAGACACATTAAAGTGAACCTTATGTATTAGGAAGAGAATAACTTCCTTGGGAAAATGGGGGCAGGAATATACAATCCCAGATTGAGATGGGTCTAGAGTGATTCATCTTTCAGCATCTGACAATGTTGAAAACACCTACAGTACCTAGTTGTCTTTTGGTGAGAGAATCCAGCACAGGAGTCTTCACACAGATGAGAATCCCATAACCTAGTTTCACATTTCAGTTTCTTTGCACTGCTGTTATGTTTGTTTAAATTACTTTAGCTTTTGGTTCACATTTGATATAAATGAGTAACTAAAACAGTAAATGTTCTTTGTATCGGTGAATATAAAGCTACTCATCTTTGTCTTCTCATATTTGGGAAAATAATTGATTTCTTCTGAGTAGAATGTTGATTTTGGAAGAAAGAGCAGTATCTGCAGTTGTTCTTTCTTAATCTTTTTGATGAAAGAGAAACATCCCTTCAAAACTGCCATATTAATTCATTCAAAGAATATTTGAATGCCTAATATGGTCTTTGCAGACTAAGTGAACAAAATAGACATAGGTACCTGCCTTGTGGAACACAGGAATTACAGAGGCAGACTGATATTAAATATACTTACAAATAAATGTGATTTCAAAATGGGATAAATGGTTTATAGGAAAAAAAAGGGCACTATAGCATAAAAGAGAACAAAGGGGGAACCACAATTTAGATTAATAGGGCAAAGATGGCCTCTTTGAAAGAGTGAAACTTTAGGTAACCTGAACATTGATAGGCTTCAGCCAGATAAAGGGCTTGAGGAGGACATATGTTAGGAAAAATCCATGTGTGCCTGTTGCTGTTAGAAGTCACTTCAGTGGACACTAATTTTGAAGATGAGAACTAAAGGAAAATTGGAGAGGCAGATAGGGATGTTTTATTCTAAATACTGTAGGAAGTCCCGGATGAGTTTTAAGCCTGGCAGTGACATCCGTTTTATATTTTAGAGGTCACTGTGGCAATGTTTTGGTAAGTGAATTATATTCATACTTTTTCTGAGTGTAAGTCTGTTGTTTCCAAGTAAACAAAGTATACCATATGTTTTTTTACTTAAACAAGGCAAATGTTACTTTGTACAAGGTGATTACATTTTGGTGAGTTTTTGGTATTTCTGTGGTAAAAGGTTGAGGTATTGGTGGGAAAAGGGACTTCAGGGTTCCTTACTATTGTCTGTTTGCCACAGCTTTTGAAAGACAGGTAGGTATGTGGTGTAACTAACTGAATTGTATTGGGTACTGGTCAGGTCTTGGAATCTCAGATTGTAGTCTCAGAAAGTGATAGAACTATATAGGTTCTAGAAAGTGTAGAATATCAAAGATGATGATGTGAAGATAAAATATCTGAATGTGAATGAAGGTAGTGTTCAGGCAGAGAAAGGGAATAGCAAGATAGGCATAAGAAGGTAGAGCAACCTGAATGATTTGCTTATTGTCCTATTGTATATGTAGCTTCCCTCTCCACTTACCTGCTCATCCCCTGTGCCTATAAATATAGTGAAATGCTGAAGTCAAATAAGGATTTTGCAAGTACAGCATGTTAGAATTTAAGTTTTTCAGTCCACTCTTATTTTTTTGTATATATTGACATATTATACAAATTCACACGTTAAGTGTACATTGACTTTACTTTTATGAGGACAGGTGCTAATTAGCCACACCATAGGAAAACAGAGGTATATGTCTTGAAAGTATAAGATAGAAAGTTAGATATTGTGGTAAAAAATGATATTTGATATTTAGCAAAGATTTTTCTGAACTTGGTCAGTTTTTTAGAAAAGTCTAAGTTAGTAAATATCATAATACCTATTTTTCTAGAATATAATAAAAAAATCAATGTCTATTTTAACAGGCCAATAGCAGGATATGCTAACCTGTGTCCAAATATGATCTCTACCCAGCCTCAGGAGTTTATTGGGATGCTGTCCACAGTAAAACATGAGATTATTCATGCCCTGGTAAATTTTGCTGTTAATTACTGTTCTTTTCTTCATGCTTTAATTTTCTGTTTATTATGCTGTTACTTTGACATATATATTAAATTTTGGGTTCTTAGATTTATGTCAGTAAAACCTAGATGACTAGGCCTGTGCCAATAGATAATTTTTAATGATTAAGATAGTGACTAGGTTGAGTTATACTACCTAAAATAATTAAACAGGTATATTCACTGGACAATAGGATTTTTGAGAAAATGATCACTGTTCTTAAGGAAAAACTTGGTAATTTAGAAAATTCACTTTTCTGTAAAGTGGTAACTGATATGCTAATTCTAGATCTTTCTTGTTATAGAGATCTGATTTCAAAGATCCTCTTGGTCTGCTTAACTGTTCTCTTGATGCCATTTATGTACTTAGAAAATAAATGGCAGTAAAATGCAGTGATTGAGAGACAATGGATCACACAAATTTAGGTGTGAGTCTTCTTAGCTCTACCACTAAAAATATTTGGGATCTTATGTAAATTATTCCTCATAAGCTTCAGTTTCATCTGTTAAAATGAAGAGAATAGTAATACATAGTACATTGGATTTTTTTCTTAGAGATTAAGACAAAACAGAAATGCTATAGTACCATGCTATACATAGTAAGGTATAATAAAATTAGTGGCAGTATTCTATTAGTCTTTTTTAAAGGTTTATTTATTTGAGAGAAAGAGTGCACTGCACGTGTGTGAGAGGAAGAGGGGGACAGAGAGAAAGAGAGAATCCCAAGCAGGCTCCACATGGAGCTCAACATGGGGCCTGAACCCACAAACCATGAGATCATGATCTGAGCCAAAATCAAGAGGCAGATGCTTAATCAACAGAGCCACCCAGGCACCCCTATGTATTAGATATTTAGTGGGCTTTCACGTATGACCTTGACATGAAAGCCTCAATCTTTAAATCAGTAAATACATTAAATAACTCAGTAAAACACCAGTATAACCAGACAGCATTTATATCCTTCAAGAAAGAAGATTCTAAAATGAATCATCTGTTTTTCTTTTATTTAAAAAAAAATGTAAGGTGAACCTCTTAATTGAGGTGAAACAAGGCTCATTCTAAGTAATATCTAAAAACTATAGATACTTGATGTTGAGAGAAACAGCAGGTTTTAAGTGTGGTATATAAATGAACATGAATGCAGAGGTCCCAGGCATGAGGTAAACTAGGTTATGAACAGGCAATTCACAAAAGAAAAAAAAAAACAACAGTTGGCTGAGACATGTATGAGAAGGTGTTCAGGCTTACTTTAGCAGTCAAGGGTGTAAATTAAAGCTAGATACCATTGACTATAATAGAATGCATGAAAGTTATGTGCATTGTGGCTCCTGAGTGGCTCAGTTAAGTGTCTGACTCTTGATTTCGGCTCTAGTCATGATCTCACGGTTCGTAGGATTGAGCCCTATGTTGGGCTCTGCATTGACAGTGGGATTCTCTCTCTCCCTTTCTCTCTGCCCCTCCACCTCTCTCCCTCCACCCTTTCTCTCAAATAAAAGTTAAAAACACAAAAAGAAAGTTATGCATTTTGACTTCAAGGTATAGTGGTTACCTCTGGGAAGAGAAGGAGGAGAAAGGATTAGGTAATGGAGCTTCAGTAATATTTACTCTGCAGTGTCTTATTTCTTAAAAGTTTGAAGAAAATATGGTAAAATTAACACCTTAAATAGCCTTAAAGAGGATACATAAGTTTCTGTTACGTATTTTTAAAATTTTTTGTATATTTGAATTATTTTAAAAACTATAAAGCCTAAGAAATTTTAAATATTAGCTTAAGTCTCAAAAACCATCCTGGAGGATGGTAAAAATTAAATGTTTAACACAGATTCCCCATAAAATTACATATGCTCATAACTATCAATTACACTTACTTACCTGTGGCGCTTTGAATACCTAATAAGCCTTCTGAAATGTGAATGCTTAGAAGAACTTTCAAGCTGATAGAGTGGGGAAAAAAAACACGTGTATTTAGAATATTATAAAGGATGAGGCAAATTATACTATTTTAAGCTTTGTATAACTTCAGTGAATTGTATATTGAAAGCTATTTTGATTTTCTTAACTGACTCAATTAAGTGTCCTTTGCATCTTCAGAGATTAAAAAAGAAGAAGATATTCAGGAATAAAAGAATAATCTGGATTCCATTAATCATTTTGGCAAACTTTGAATGACACAAAGGCCACAGAATTTTCTGCTAAAGAAATTGATTAATTAAGTGATCGTTCGTGATTGTTAGTTATTTAGATATGAGCTATAGCATATTCTCAATGTATAAAACATACAGAAATAATCACAAAAGTGTTTTGTTTTAGGTACCAGATTAGGAAAAACAGCAAGAAAGGAAACCTCACTAATGAAATAGATATCAAATGGCAATTTTTTTTTTGCCCATTTTCTTATCTCTTTTGGAAGGGAAAGGAGAGAGAATAGGAATTTTAATACCTTTATGTGAAGTATCCATTATCTCATTAAAATTGAAGACTTAGAAAAAGTATTTAATCCAGTAATTTAGAATGATTGATAGAAATACCTTCTTGAATGTTGTAATGCTTTAAGTTGAATTGTTTTACTTATTTATATATGTAAAGAATAAAATAATTGAAGGAAATTTCCAGTCTTGACATGTATATATAAAATGTATTTGTTTTTAATCCCAAGGCATAATGCTTTAGCATCATTTATTAACAGCATTATAAACTCTTTAAGTGCCTTGAACATACAAGAAATGTTTAATTAGTGGTTCTGAAAAAAAGTAGTATTTAAATTGTGACTATAAACGTAATAAATTCATATTGTAAAGCAATTAGGCAAATAGGAGTGCTTTTACACATTACGCTACCATCAGAAGAACCACAGCTAACATTTTGATATATGTTTCAAAATATCATATGATATATGATATATATTATTTTTTCTTAAGTGTACACACACACATATGCACATACATTTCCAGTCTTTTTAAGTACAGACATATATTAGGTGTGTACTTTCGGATCAAAGTCTGAATTTTTTGAGAGCTCGTAGGGAGCACACTTGATTGCCTACCCCCTACTCTAAACTGTATTGTCAGTTGTTCTCGGTGGTAAGATATCCTAGATGCAATTGTAGAGTTTATGTAATAAGTTCATGTGAAGACAATCAACCATGATAAATACATTCTTAAACAAATTTCTTATTTATGCCGGTACCAAGGAATGTTGTCACTATTACTTTGGATTTCTTTCCTAAAATTATTTCAAGTAATTGAAATTTAAAATTCATAAGACAGAATACTTAATTTTTGTCCAGTTCCAATATGTGACAAATTTTAGTAGTAGAAGTATTGGCAGGGTGCTTTTATGAGGTTATATGAGTGTTCTCTTTTGATAGCACCATGTTATGATGTATATAATCAGATATTTTTCAGTGAGACATTTTGAACTTTTTTTTTATAGGGTTTCTCTGCTGGCCTATTTGCATTCTACCATGATAAAGATGGAAATCCTCTAACTTCAAGATTTGCAGATGGTCTCCCACCTTTTAATTATAGGTATTTGTTATTATTTTTTGTTCTTGTTCTTTTCTTTTAGGAGGGTGCTAAGACTAGAGTCTAAAACTCATGGCATGATAGTTGCTGTAAATAATAGTGGCTTCATGCTAACCTAAAAAAGCCATAGCTATTGAAACAGGATAAAAGAGGCTATTTAGCTTTACCCTTTCATTTTAGAAATGAAGCAGTTAAGATGCAGAAAACTTAAGTGCTTGCCCAAAGAGCCAGGAATCTTCTTGCCAGCAGAGCTCTTTTCCACTACATTGTAACTTGTATTGCTGTACAGTACAGTCAGGCCATGGGAGAATATGGGTTGGTTATATTTTGGTTTGTTTGTTTGTTTGTGTTTATTTATTTTTGAGAGAGAGAGAGACAGTGTAAGTGGGGAAGGGCAGAGAAAGAGAGAGAGACAGGGAGGCACAGAATCTGAAGCAGGCTCCAGGTTCTAAGCTGTCAGCACAGAGCTCGACTTGGGACTCGAGCTCACAAACTGTAAGATCATGAACTGAGCCAAAGTCGGAAGTTTAACCGATTGAGCTATCCAGGCATCTCTGTATTTTGGTTTCTTAATAATTATCACCTATCGTGGCAATATTTACATTTGAACTGATAGTGTATTTAGTACAACGTATTAGCAGTGATCTAGAGGGTTAGGGCCTAAAATGAATAATACTAAGAAACATTAAAAATATGTATTAAGAATTTTTTATGGTGTATCAATCGCAGAGCTGTAACCATTTGCATATATTTATGTAAAATATAAATCTCTAAATTAAGAGCATATGTCCACAAAAAGATAAGCATAAGAATGTTCATGGCATGTGTAGCAACATGGATGGACCTTGAGGGTGTTATGCTGAGCGAAATAAGTCAGGCAGAGAAGGACAAATATCATATGTTTGCATGTATAGGAGGATTAGGAAGAACTTAACTGAGGAACAAGGGAGAGAAGAAGGGGGGAAATGGTGGGGGAAAGGGAAAGAGGCAAACCATGAGAGACTCTGTAATGCTGACAAAAACTGAGGACTGATGGATGTGGGGGGGGAGGGGGGATGGGCATGGAGGAGGACACTTGTGGGGATGAGCACTGGGTGTTATGTGGAAACTAATTTGACAATAAACTATTAAAAAAAAAAAAAAGAATGTTCATGGCAGTTTTGTTATTAATAGCCAAAGAAAGGAAACAACCGAAATATCCATCTATAATAGAATGAATAAATAAATTATGATATATTATATTCATATAATTGAACTACAAGGCACTAAAAAAGGCACTAAAACTACAACGCACTAAAAAAGAATATACTGTTGTTACATGCAATAACATATAAGAATATCACAGATATAATGTTGAGCCAAAGACGGTCCATTTGTATAGAGTTTAAAAAAGAACAATGATAAAAGACAGATGAGTGGTTTTACTTGAAGGACCAGGCTGTTAAATGGCCTACAAGTTGAGTATAGATTGTGAAGAGTCACAAGAAAACCTTCCATGGGTGCTGACATTGTTCCATATCTTTATCAGATTAGTGGTATTTGGATATGGAATTAAAAATTAATTAATCCTGGAGCACCTGGGTGGCTCAGTTGGTTAAGTGGCTGACTCTTGGTTTCAGCTTAGGACATGATCTTGAGGTCTGTGAGCTTAAGCCCCGCATTGGGCTCTGTGCTGATAGCGTGGAGCCTGCTTGGGATTCCCCCTCCCTCTCCCTTGCCTGCCTGCCTGTCTGTGTGTCTGTCTGTCTCTCTCTCTCTCTCTCTCTCTCTCTCCCCCTCTCCCTCCCTCCCTCAAAAAAATTAATCCTTATACTTAAAATTTGTTTACTTTATATATATTTTACTTTAATTACAGAGATCTCTATTAAAATAGCTAGAATTAAATATTGAAGCAGATAATACTTTATTCATTA
Source organism: Crocuta crocuta (assembly GCF_008692635.1). Lineage (NCBI taxonomy): Eukaryota > Metazoa > Chordata > Mammalia > Carnivora > Hyaenidae > Crocuta > Crocuta crocuta. The sequence goes on along the minus strand of NW_027530544.1, from coordinate 4,188,066 downwards.
TATTTTTTAGAGTGCATGTGAGGAAACAAATTCTAATTGGACATAGATATTTTCCTTCTTAAATAGTTTGTGTTCATTTGGTGGTATAGGAGGAATCTGGTCTTTCCTAAGAATTGTGGTCTTTATGGGAAACATAAATGGTGAGATAGGCGTCACGTACTTAGTGATGGAGGTAAGAAAGAAAGAGATACCCACGCATAAGAATTTTTGTTAAGGGGCACCTGGGTTGGTTAAGCGTCTGACTTCAGCTCAGGTCATGATCTCACGGTCTATGGGTTTGAGCCCCACATCAGCCTCTGTGCTGATAGCTTGGGTCCTGGAGCCTGCTTTGGATTCTGTGTCTCCTTCTCTCCCTCAGCTCTTCCCCTGCTCATACTCTATCTCTGTCTCTCAAAAATAAACATTAAAAATTTAGAAAAAAAAGAACTTTTGTTAAGAGGCGCCTGCATAGCTCAATGGGTTAAGTGTCCTACTCTTGATTTCAGCTGAGGTCATCATCTCACAGTTGTGAGATTGAACCCCGTGTTGGGCTCTGCACTGAGTGTGGGACCTGCTTGGGATTCTCTCTCTCCCTCCCTTCCTCATTCATGGTCCTGCTTGCCCTCCCTCCTTCTCTTCCTCTCTCTGCCTCCCTCTCTCTTTCTCTCTCTCTCCCTCCTTTCTACCCTCCCCCTTCCCCCTCCCTCTCTCTCAATAAATAAATAAATAAATATTTTTTAAAAACTATTGTTAAGCTGATAATTTGCAGTACTTTTCTTGCATTCAGGATATTCCTCAAAAGCAGGAAATCTTACAGTATGATTGGAGATAATAGAATAATAGGAAACTCAGTTGATAGACATATGAAGAGTTGGATTTGTCCCTAACCTATTTATTTGAAGAAACTATTTGTCTTGAGATGTAGATGAAGAGGATATTGGGAGTTATTAATAAGGTAAAAGCTGTTTATTTTCTTGCCAGCTTTGATCACTATGGATGTTTAAACATTACTTTGCTATGGAAAAAGATAAAAGGAATTAAGAATAGCATCTTCAAGACATGGGTAGATGAACAGATATATGGCATATATATATATGTGTGTATATATATACATATACATATATACATGCCATACATATACACAAATATAACAAAATATTAATTGTAGAATCAAAGTGAAGGTTATTAGATATTTAGGTATGGGGTTTGCAATTCTGTCAACATTTTGTATGTTTAAAATTTTCATAAAATGATAGTGGGACAAAGATAGACTCTTTATATTCTATTTTATTGATGAAAATGTGAGATTCATAGGATTGATAATAAAAGTAATCTG